>NW_017306890.1:123531-187602 GCF_000935625.1 Nanorana parkeri
ATATATATATATATATCCAACACTTTGTATAGTTTTGGATAGAGAAAAGATGGTTTAAAACAAATCACAGGTTATTTTTTGTTAACCGTACCCTATTGGGGAATTTTTCCTGGACTTCCTGTCCTGGGGATGCAACAGGAAGTGAGAAAATCTCTCCAAAGTGAAGGGAATTCCTCTGTTATACAGTAGTCCCTGAAACAGGTGCCCTTATTCGGATTACTTACCCTCACCACTTCTTCTGGTGACAACTGTAAGATTTTGAATTTCTGGGGGGGATTTTAAGGGGGGGGGTGAGTCCCCTATATTTCAGGTGCGATTAGGAATCCCTAATCTGGCGTTTACATGCAGCAGCTGTCACCCATTCAAGTTAATGTTTAGGTGACACCCGCTGCATTTACACGCCTGCATACCGCATGTAATCGTATGTGATATGATTACATGCAGTTACAAAAACAATCACTATCTCTGGATACACAATTTTGTAACCAGGGATAGTGACAGATTCCTAACTGCATGTAATCCTTTCACATATGATTACATGCGGTGTACAGGCGTTTACATGCAGCAGCTGTCACCCGATCATTAATTTGAATCGGTGACAGTTGCCGCTTGTAAAATGTGCTTACATTAAAACTGGTACCGTATATAGTAACGGCCCCCACGGGACTAAAAAATGTGTCCAGTGGTCCCCGACTAAATTGAGTTTGAGACCCCTTAGTTAAAGTGTTGGCAATTTGCTTCCGGACAGGCAATAGGAGCCCATATGTTACACAGTGTGATTTTTTTGTATCCTGCTACAAAATAACCTCTGATATGTAGCAATCACTCTGACACCCAAATGTGTATTAAGCCTTTTTTTTTTTCCTTTTTTTATTCTCAGTTCTGTGTGGACTTCCTGAGAACAAAAATCAAGAGATACAGATCTGTAAACTGCCAACAAAGATGTATTAATGACAAGAATTTCAGTGAAAGCCGTAATGGGGTAATCAAGCAAATATTTAATTATTTCTTTGTCAGTCTTATATGGAAAAAAATGCATTAGTGTAAAAAGGAAAGTAAAAGGTTTATAGTCACAAAACATTTTAATCTTTTTGTTGTTGTTTTTTTTATTATTGAAAGCTGAATTAAATCTTTATTTTATTAATAATCATAAAATGCAGGATGCACTGATTACATTTACTTTGCAAAGCATTCTGGGATTTTAAGTAAGGAAGCCTATCACTGCTTGCTAATGTGTAGAAAGAACTGGTTAACTTCACTGCTCTTGTTTAGTGTTAGCCACCTGCTGGACACAAGAGGCAAATATTTATATGTAATATTCCATGTTTATCTGGTTAAAATAAATGGAAACAATAGTTTAGCACTGAATATAAAATAATGTAATACAAAGTAATATAATATAATTAAAAAATAATATATACGAGCAAAAGTGTGCCCATTGGAACACATGACAAATTGGGATTGAATGAATTAAGCAGGGCAGGGCAGTGACAGGTACTTCTTCTCACTCTGTCGATGAGGAAAAATGTGTGGTGTGTGTGTGTGTGTGCACTATATATATAGATATATATATATAGATATATAAAGAGGGAGAGAAAGGATTCTTCAACCCTTAGTCCACCATTTGCAAAAAAAGTAGTTAATACAACAACACTGAGCTCATGATTGATGTGCATTTGCAATGAAGCCCGCTGAGCATTGCACCCATGATCAGTGAATCGCAGTGCAATATAGTCTCTTGCAGAGACTACGAATGAACTACAGCTTGAAGTGGGATTGCCAGCATACTCTGCATAGTCCCAGTGGCAATGGCAGATGGGACTTGTAGTAATTTGCAGGGAGTGATTCCAGACCTCGATGACATGGCTGTGTGGATGGAGCCATGCATTGCTGTAGCTAAATATAAAAAATGAAAATAGCAAAAGTTTGCCTTCCAGAGCCAGCTTGATTTTCTTCTCTGTGTTGGGGATTTGATTAGTGACATAATTTCCTGTTGCTGGTATTACTTTGCAAAACAAAATGGATCAAACATCTGTGATTTTGGTGGGCGTAGACTATCTGTGCGGTTGCATTTCCTGTTAGAAACAAACATTTCTGGTTATAAAATCTCCAGGCAATCATTTGGAGATCATGAATATGTGCCTTTAATCACACAGCCCATTAGTTTCTAGGGATGGGATTAATTGCATTATTGCGTGAACATACAATTCCGAAATTGTAGATCACTTATGTAGCACCTCTAAGTACAGTGACCAGCACAAAAAAGTGATCAGAAGATTTTAGCCCTAGCAAATGTTATTGCATAGTAAGGGCATTGTGTTGTGCAGATGCTTGCAGTTATTCACGTCATACACCACATATTTAGTGAATAATGTATCATATGGATATTCTATAGGCTAATCCCTATAAACTAAAACAAACTATATTTAGTCAGGGAGATAATACATTTTTCATTGCAGAATCTGTCAGAGGACTCAGATTTTATACTTTACATTGGTTCTGTCACAGTCTTCTTTTCCATGATACATCACGACGAGAAGGGACATATTATTCACAGGTGATAATCTGGCTGACAAGAAAAGGTGATGGCTTGTCAGCGGTAGAACAGCAGCAAGAAATTCTGCACTCAAAAGGAAAAAAAGTATTTGAGAAGATAAAATTAATCTCAATTAGGTCCAGGAACATGCCATACAATTTTTCTACCATTACAACTCAACAGGAAGCAAAATGGCTATGTTGTAGTGTTTTTAAAATGCTCATGGCTCTTTTTCTGTTGAATACTATTTTCTCTGCCACGGCTGGAATCATTACACTGAAAATGTTATTTATAGGTAAAGTGACCCTGTCACATGGAGACAATTCTTCAGTTTGCAGCCTCAAATTCTCAAACGCTTACACAATCAAAATTTCAAATATTATGGAAGAGCTGCATACACAACAAATTTAAGGGAATTTTTCTAACTTACTTCAGTGAACCAATGATTGATTGAAGCAGCTAGTTAAGGCAATTGAAAGTCCAAGAAATGTGGCTAATTGGTCATGCTTTAAAGCAAACCTGTGCTTTGCCTTTGCAGGGAACCCAGGCAATAATGAGCATGTACCTAATTTCCCCTTCCTCTTCTGTGACAGCACAAATGCTTGGACCATTGCATTCACATGGTGGTGGCGAGAAAGTCTGCAGCCCTGTGTAAGGTCCACCCAGAACGTATGCAGGGTGTCAGAGAGGAAAAGCAAAGATGAGTATGTGCTGCAGGAGAGAAGGTAATTAAATTCAATTACAGGCAAAACATAGATTCACTTTAATGGGTGTGCTTTTATATCAAGTCTACACATATCTCATGGCTGTCTCATGTTTATCATCCCTAAACACATGCCCCCTCACATTTAGTGAACAGAAACAGAGACACCGGCACTCTAAATAGCAAGCAAACGTCTATTTATATGTGCAGCATAGCAGGAAATGGCAATGAACATTTCGGGGTCACGAAGGATCCCCTTCATCAGGCAAAGCATCAGCTTCATCAGCTTTGCCTGATGAAGGGGATCCTTCGTGACCCCGAAACGTTCGTTGCCATTTCCTGCTATGCTGCATGTCAATAAATAGACGTTTGCTTGCTATTTGGAGTGCCGGTGTCTCTGTTTCTGTTCATGATTGTTACGGCTGCCACCTGTTGACTCTCGCAACACCCATGTCTCTGAGGGATTTTTTGCGGTCAGTTTTGCGGTCAGGAGTGCGATGGGACCTTGGACTTTCCCTCACATTTAGTGCCCCCATATTCATGTCTCCACAATAACAGTGCCCCCACACACTTGTGCTGCCTCATGTTCAGTGTAACACATGTGCCCCCTCACCTTTAAGCTTAACTTCTATAGTTGGGAAGACACCTAAAGGTTTGATATAGGACCACATACACACGTTTTTCTAGAAATAATATAAGCAATAGGATTTACAAAAGACCAAAGTTGTCAAACAAATCTATTTTTCTTTTATGAGGAATTAGGCGATAAATTAGACACAGCAGTGGCTGTGGATTTAGTAAACTTGGACATTTGACACAGTTCTCCACAGACGGCTAATGTGTAAGTTAATGTGTACGTAGGCTTCAAAAATGTATTCTGTAATTAGATATTTGTAATGTCCAGCAAGCTTCTGTGTGTGCAGCTGCGGAGTGACTCTGTGGATGGCTCAGGTAGAGGGTTCGCTGTCGCACTCTGTATTGAATGAGTGAGGTCGAACCCCTAGCACATCATACACCACCACAGGATTGTGAACACAATAGTTGATAAGATGAGAAGTCCTATAGGTCCTCAATTGTCATTCATTGGGGCCGTGTTGGGACTTGTAGTTACACTAGTTAACTTCACTAATGCAAGGCAATACAATGATGGTACTGTTAAGTGGTAGGATAGTGATGCACGGTTCAGGTAATCAGGATAGCAGTCATATATATATAGGGGTAAGTGAGCTGCAGGCATTCAATAGAGTACTGTCACTTTAAGCCAATGTAGGATATGCAATCTTGTATCAGACTGATACAGGTCGTACTTGCGATTTGGTGTAAACAGTCCAGATACCCCGAGCCACTGGTTGTGGAAGCTTCACGGCTGTGAATCCTCTGGAGGAGGACAGCAAGGTTCAGGATGGTGGAGGTGAATGCCCTAGCAAGTTGCTTAACGTTCTACCTTGCTAGAACGCCGAGCAAGTGAGCCTTGTTAGTTCTTGTAGGAGAGGCAGGTGTGTGTGGGTGGAGCCGCCAGCAGTGGCCCTCCCGACTCTCTCCTAGTGATGGAAATGCTGTGTGAAGGCGGCCTACTCTGCCTGTCACTCAGACACTGTACGTGTCTGAGAGCGGCGTCTGAGAGTAGAAGCCCTGGAGAGAACGCGACCGGCAAGTCGCCTAGCAACCAGATGCCGGCGTGGCTGACCCAGGGGACGGAACCCGATTCCCTGACAATATTCTGTCATCTTTAGTGCTCCCATATATGCTTCCATTTCCCATCAGCTCCTGTGCGCAACTGAGCAATCGCAAACTGATAAATACCTGTAGGGTACCTTACAAAAACATAACTTTGACACTCCTCCTGATGCACATTGAATCATTTTGGCTGATCTTTATTTATTGGGTCCAGTGGTGTACTGAATAGGGGGGTAGAGTGAGTGAGAACCGGGTGCTGCCATTTAGAAGGTGCTTGGACCATGACTAATTATACACACTCTCTGACTTATTCAGCATCCAACAGACAATTGTTCAGTCCACTGGACCCCATTATTTTGGAGCAATTGCCAACATTCCTGCAATTTTCAGACTAATGTTTTTGACACAGGCTCCCTGAACTTAGTGGTAAAAATCACTCCTTTTAGGGTCTTATCAAATGAGTAATCTTACATCCATTGCTTTACTTGATAGAGAAGTGTTGGATGTCTCTCACAGCTTCCAACTCGGCTCTCCTCCATAGTTCAATCGCCTCATCAGGAAAGGGAAGTTAATAAACTTGCTTTGACAAACACAAGTTTGTCAAACAGTCATTACCCTAAATCATGGACAGACGTCTAAACCCATTGCAAAAATTTTGGCATTTCCCATTGAGCACAATAGAAAATTCATGAACCTGTACAGACTTAATGTGACAATGTGAAGGGGTAAAGCAAACATAAAACAATATTTAAGTTTTGGTAAATGCTTGAGAGCTAAACCACCTGTAGCGCTCAGCCCCGAAGGAGCCGCTGAATGCCCAGTTCATCTCTAGTCTCTCTAGGGTATAATCTTCTGCAGCCCACTCATTAGCATTAACCGCCCTTCTATTAGTGCCCACAATAGCTGATGTCCACTGCAGTAGTATAATGCAGAATAACTTTTATTGAACATCTTCAGTGGGGAGAGAGGGTATAGAGATTCTAAGCTTCCAAGGTGTCACAGACATAAGCTCCAGACTCACCAGACCAGATTGGCATATCAGTGTAGATCCACTTGAGAGGCACCGGATGGCAACTGTTGTAGCAGATGAGCAAGGATGAAGACAGATCCTCAACAGGAAAGACACCGGCCATACTCCTGAAGTCCTCTGAGTTCCAGGATACTTCAAGAGCCATCATTGGTCCTGGGTCTCTTCCTCTAACAGCAAAACAGACCTCCTCCATGTTGGAGGTCTCAGGGAAACATTTCCCTCAGACCAGCTTATGCCCATCCCCAGGCATTAGACCTAGCCCAGGGAGCAGGCTGTACAGCACCCAGCCCTAATCCATGGCTGATCCCAGGTAGTCTGAGCACATGGCAAATCCCTCCAGTATAAGTACCCTTGCCCAGCATGCACCACTGGTTGAGAGAAACCCAGTGATTGGCAGCTGTACTGTACATACACTATAGTGCCTCTCATTGGCTGTCCCACAATATGACAGAGTTACACTCCGCCCAGGGGGGTACAGGCAATGCCAAACACCTGGAACTAACCAGATAACTGCCACTATAATTCCCAGGCTGACTACAGCTCTGGCTACCACTAAATGTCTAGTAGCCACATCACTGAAGGTGATGGGGGCTACACAGCTAATGTTATTTATATGCCTAGAGGACATTGGTAGCACTGTCTATGTGCTTGAATTCACAGGTCTCAATTTTATATCATCAAGAATACAAGAGGAGAGGAAAAACACCAAGGTTGACGAAAACTAAAAAAACGGTCTGAAACAAGAGTTAGGGACTATTGAAGATAAATCTAATAGTAGTAATCCAAGTTGTGTAAGAAGCCTGAGGGTAACTCAGCCCTAAAGTTTCCACCTATAAGTACAATGTCACTTTGGGGTAGACTCGCGCATTAACACTTCTTACAAAGTTTATTACCCTATTGTCTAACATAACAAGTTTTAAGGTGTATTGAGAAAGGCTAAGTTATGCTGAACTATCCTGAAATGTTGGTGCTAATCCAAGATCAGGCTGTATAATGAATTATCTTATATTCCTCCCGTTAAAATGCTACCTCATCTCTCTAATTCTTTCAGATTTGAGAGAACACCCAAACATTTCCCCTAGAGTAAAGCATTCCAGTAAGAAAAACATTAACAGTTACAGTTGAAAACCATGTAAGGTAATGCTTTATTTTTTACATATTTTATTTTTGTGTTTACATCTGTTAGTATGGGTTTACTAAAACAATTTCAGTATAAATAATGTACATTTGTCAGCATTTCACAACTAATATAGAGAATCATTTTAAATAAAAACAATGGAACACAGCTCATTTATATTTTGTGGTTAAAACTTGGTGAGGCTTGATATGATTTTGCAATTGGACTGCATACAGTGCCCCCTTTGGGGAATCAAAATAGAAAGTGTCATTTCACCAACAAATCAATGTACCTTTATGGATAAAAATGGAGGCTATCAGTTTAACGTCTAAATACTCCCAAGTTACTGTAGCCAGGTAAGTACTGTTAAAAGCACAGGTTCTTGTTTAAAGTAGAACTCCAGCCAAACCATAACTATGGACTGTTCACATGGACATGACATTACACTGTTTCTATAGATTTCACATGGTAGCAAGCATAATTTGGATACAGTCAAACCATCAAGAAGTTATACTAGCATAATGTATATAAATATGTAAAAAAAATTAAAAGTAAATCTGTACTTCATTTTAACAATGAACATGTACTTTATATGCACAGCTAACGTGTACTTTATTTTAAGTGAAATCATATACCTTATGTTAAACTGTTTAAGAACATACACCACAAGGTGTCGAGTACTACCTGTACTAGCTAAAAAAGCTTCTCGATTTAGTTTTATTTTCTTACAGGCTCCACTGAGAGTGCCTTTACTTGCCACTGGAGCAGTCTCATTGGACAGTGGAGGTAGCAGTTAGTAAGGCCCTAGTAACAAAGTTAAACAAAGAGAGGAGCAGGGGAGAGGATTTTTATGGTTAATTAACATTAAAGGATGTATCTTACTTTGTTTCCTGTTAGGCAGGGCCTTAACTTAAAGCTGAACTCTGGGCCAGAAAAAATATATACTCCTGCTGTGATTCCCCCCAGTCCCCCCAAAAAATACAAGGGTTAAATGCTTCTTAACTCTTGGTGGAGATGAAGAGGCAGTATTATTTATCGTAACTTCCTCTCCAGCAGGCTCTGCTTCTCTCATCTTCTCCCTGACGCTCTGGGCTGTAGGCAGTCCCTCAGTGTCACCACGTGCAATCCTACATTGTATGTGGAGGAGGCAAGCATGTGTTGTTGGGAGCATTATAGGAGGCATTAGGGAACTGGTTGCTCAGATGGAAGACGCCTTTTGGAGTGAGCCGCAAGGTAAGCATTGCTACTTTATTCCTCTACATCTAGACTTAACAAGCATTTTACCTGTGTAGTGTGGGGGGCCCCATTTCAAGAGTTTTTTTTTCAGCCCAAAGTTTAGGTTTATGCTAATAAAGCAATACTGGTTCACATGAGGATGCAATATTCATGTGGATGACTATGCACATAGAGGTAAGTACTGTGTGCACTGCCCCATATGAGAATTCAAAAGTAACCTAATTTAGCTACAATGTTAGTAAAAATAATATGAAAGGTAAATATACAATATACTGTATGGCCAAAAGTATGTGAACACCTGACCATCAAACCTATATGAGCTTGTTGGAAATCCCATTCTGAAACAATGGAAACCCCACCCTTCTCCTTTTGCAACTGTAGCAGCCTTCACTCATATTGGATGCCTTCCCACAAGATTTGGGATGTGTTTGTGGAAATTAAAAGAGCATTTTATGAGGTTGGGTATTGATATTGGATGACAATACTTCTAATATATTATCTACTTCTATCTACTATTAATTGTAAAATTCCTATTAATCCCAAAGGTGCTTATTAGGGCTGAGGAAATTGCTCTGTGCAGGCCACCTTAGCTTCTACAAACAAAACTCATCAAATCATATTTTTAAGGACCTGGTTTTGTGCACCTGAACCCAACAATTTTGAGGGGTGCCCATATACTGTTGCACTCAAATTCTGGACACATGTTGAAAAATATCCTTTAAATTATTTTGAAAAATAAAATATTTGCTTGTTTGGTATACTAGACCTTTAAAGCCCAAAATATGTATTCATGACTGGATATGAACCTTTTGTTTATTTTTCATAGAATCTGTCAACTATCAGTACTGAGCTGTAGTCACAAATGGCTCATTATAGAAATAATGATGATGAACAGACTTTTTTTTTTAAACTTGTAGGATAATCACAGGAAAACTGCTGTCAGAATGTTCCTAAGACAGTACTTGTAAAAGCAGACTTATTTTTACAAATATGTCCTGTTTTTAAATAACAATAATTTACATTTCGATGACATAATCCCAGTGAAATATGTGAAACTTTTAATCATGCTGGATATTGAGTTATGTGTGGCTAATTAGTGGCATTTCAAAACAGATAATTATACAGAATTGAAAAGTCATCTATAATAATAAGAAAAAGACAAATATTTAATAATGTAAATGATGCATATTAAGACAAATTTCAATGGGCCATATTGGTAACTTTTTATTTTGCAGCTGTGCGGTTTGTATACAGTATATTGTTATGCTTTTTTTTTTCAATTATTTTTTGATATTGAAGTTATTTCAAATACTGATTAAATCACCTACAATGAATGCTGCTTCTTGAGTTTTAGCTTACTGCAGAACCAACTCGTCCCCTGAGCACTGGCCCTGATATCCTGTTTTAGGGTGGTTCCTTTCCCTTGCAGGATCCTAAGGAGCCATGCTTGTGTGTGCTAGTAAGCTGTGTGTATCTCCACAAACACGCAGGCACACCAAGGCAAAACACTTCCCTGCTCCCTGCTTCTCCTTTCTTCTGTAAGCTAATAGATGGAGAGCTACTGGAGCCTGCTCTGTCCCTTGTGACCTTGTACTGGAAAGGATGTTCAGGGAAGCTGAGCTGAGAGAGCTGGTCAGAAACTGTAAGTCCTTGGGTAAAAATTTAAATAAATACTTTGCTGGGCAATGTCTATTTGTTAGATCTGGATTTGTTATTGACAAACATTTAAGAATGTAATACTTCTTTAAATGGGGCATTATGTGACCTCTTATTCACAGCTTTTCAGTACATACTTATGCAATTAATCTTGTTTGGTCATCTTCCAATGTGATGTCAGAAAATGTTTGAAATATATATAAAGTCAATACTTTCATTTTGGATAGAGTTTTTATTGTTGTTTGTGTCCTTGTTGAGGGGACTCACTCTCACGTTTTGTCCTTTTGACCACTGTTACTGGAACTGAAAGTGAGGAAAAAACTAAATTTTTTAGTTGCCACGAGAACAGAAATAGATGGGAAATCTTCCAATGGAGACACTTGTTCCCGTGACAACTGTCTAGGAATGCCATTCACTCATTTTTTAGAGCTGCCCTCCTATTTTCTGTTGTGTCTACATAAAAGGAAGTATGGGGAAATATCCCCAATGGGACACAGAAAGGAAAAAAGCTGAGGGATTTTCACCATTCGCTACTCCATCCAAAATAAATGTTGCCACCTCACAGACATGTGTTATGCTGCCTAACACAATATGTACCTGTACTGGAAAACTGACAGTTTCACTTCTACTGTATGTGGCAGTACTTGTTTAACTGCCTCCGGGCCGGCCGTAGTAGAAAAACGGCCGGCCAGGACCTTCCTCGATCTGAGCGGGCGTCTCTAGACGTCCCGCCCCCCCCCCCGCTCAGGCGCGCTCCCGGCGCGATCACAACCCGGCAACTGTGCTCGCACTGTCCATTGGACAGTGCTGTTTCCATAACAAGGTATAGAGCCAGTAAAATCGGCTCTATACCTTGCGATCTAGCTGTGACAAATCACAGCTGTCACAAAAGTAAACAAAGGCTGCAGTTTGCAGCCCTGTCACTATCTCCTCTATCTCCTCTCTCACACACCGTTCGGTTGTGAGAGAGAGGAGATAGAAAGTTCACAGATCATCCACAGTAAGCATTTAAAGCATTTAAAGTGATACACACTGATACACTATTATACACTGATACATTGCTACAGTACAGTGTCAAAGTGTCAATTCAGTGTCATCTTTGAGATTCACAGTGTCACTGTCATCAGCACGATTCACATTTATTATTCACTGTCATCAGCACGATTCACAGTGTCAGTGCGTTTAAAGCATCGTCAGTGCCAGTCGCAGTGTCATCAGCACGATTCACAATATCAGTGCGTTTAATTGTCATCAGTGCCAGTCGCATTGTCATCAGCACGATTGACAGTTTCAGTGTCATCAGTGCCACATTTGCAGCACATATCATCAGCACTCAGTGCCAGCAGAACACGCCAGTATCTACCACCGTGCCAGCCTACTAGCACCAATTAGCGCGTGACGCTCACATAACCGGTACAGCACGTCCAAGTATCAGTTTCATCCAGTGCCCCCAAGTATACGCACTAACAGGAATGTCCCAAAAAATGTACAGCAGCGAGGAGGCATTTCAAATCCTCAGCATGTCTGGTGAGAGTGACGCAGAGGCCTCTGATTCTGGATCAGAGTACGAACCTGTGGAGAGCAGCGGTTCAGTATCCTCTGACTCAGAAGAAGAAGTTGTGCCCACTAAAAGAGCCAGGCGTGCTGTGCAACATCCAGCTGGCACGCAGCAGCCAAGCACTAGTACTGCCGCTTATTCCCAAGCTGAGGCATCCACCAGTACCACCGCTCATCCCCAAACTGAGCCACGCAGAATCAGGCCCCAAAGACCACATACTAGTGTACTACCAGAGGCACTTTCAAATCCCTTGTGGCTACCCTCTAATTCAGGCGCACCGGTCATCCCCCCATTTATTGCCAATCCAGGAGTCCAAGTGGAAACGGAAAATTTTACACCAATACAATTTTTTTATTTGTTCTTCACTGATGACCTCTTCAATTTGATTGTCACCCAAACCAACCTTTATTTTCAGCAGTTCGTTACCAGCAATCCCCATTCCTCCTATGCCAGACCATTTCAGTGGAGGCCTCTGACTGTTGCTGAATTTAAAACCTTTCTCGGCCTAACACTGAATATGGGACTCACCAAAAAAAATGAATTGAATGCTTACTGGTCTACAAACCCAATTCATCATATGCCCCTATATTCCTCAACCATGTCCAGGACAAGATACAAAACCATATTGAGGTTTCTCCATTTCAACGACAATTTTACTTGCCCTCCCAGACGTGACCCCAACTATGATAGGCTCCAAAAAATTAGGCCACTCATCAATTTGTTTTCTGCCAAATTTTCTGAAATTTATACCCCCCAACAAAATATTTGCGTTGATGAATCCCTTATTCATTTCACAGGCAGGCTTAATTTCAAACAGTATATCCCCAGCAAACGCGCCAGGTACGGGGTTAAACTGTACAAGCTTTGCGAAAGAGACACCGGATACACTTATGGCTTCCGTGTGTATGAAGGGAAGGATAGCCATTTGGAGCCCCCTGGATGCCCATCATACATGGGAATCAGTGGAAGAATAGTGTGGGACCTCCTGTCACCCCTATTCCACCAGGGATACCACCTCTATGTGGATAATTTCTACAGCAGCATACCCCTTTTCAAACACCTGTTCCTCCAAAAAACCCCAGCCTGTGGTACAGTGCGATCTAATCGTATTGGCTTTCCCCAAAATATTGTACGCAAGAAGCTGAAAAGGGGGGAGTCAGCAAGTCTAAGGAATGATGAACTTTTGGCCCTCAAATGGAAAGACAAAAGGGATGTCTACATGCTGTCATCCATCCACCCAGACACATCAGTAGAAATCCAAGGAAGATCTGGCATGTCCCAAAAACCACTGAGTGTCCACAAATATAATTTGTATATGGGTGGTGTTGATTTCAACGATCAGATGATGCAGCCCTACTTGGCAACCAGAAGATCCATTCACTGGTACAAAAAAGTGTCCATCTATCTTTTTCAATTGGCTATGTACAATTCTTACGTAATTTATAAGTCTACAGGAAGAGCTGGCTCTTACCTCCAATATCAAGAAGCAATTATTACATCCCTGATTTACCAGGAAGGCCCTGCTCCTGAAAGTCTTCAGTCTGATGCAGTCAGCAGGCTGCACGATAGACACTTCCCCGATAAGATTCCTTCCACCCAACTAGACCAGACACCCCAAAAAAAATGCCGCGTGTGTAGCAAGAAAAGAATTAGACGAGACACACGTTATTATTGTCCCAACTGTCCCTCAAAACCTGGCCTCTGTATCAAAGACTGCTTCCGCCTCTACCATACCTCACTGCAATTATAGTGTAGGTATGGTGAAGATGTTTATGGCTTGACTAGCTGTTATTTGCCTGTGCCTGATCTCCTGTGTACCGACTTCTACATGTCTGCCTGCTGCCCTGACTAATAGTTTGCCTGCATACCGACAACATCTCTGAATGCCTCCTGAAATGATCCTTGCATGTCTGTCAACCACGTCTCTGCCTGCCGCCTGAACTGACCTTGGACTGCTTACCGACCACGCCTCTGCCTGCCGCCTGGACCGACCCTTTGCCCACATACCGACCACGCCTCTGCCTGCCGCCTGGACCGACCATTTGCCCACATACGACCACGTCTTTGCCTGCTGCCTGAACTGACCTTGGCCTGCATACTGACCATGCCTCTGCCTGCCACCTGGATTGATCCTTTGCCTAAATACTCACAACAAATACTTTGCCTGCCGCCTGAAATGACCTCAGCCTGCTTACTGACCATGTCTCTGCCTGCCGCCTGAACTGAACTCGGCCTGCTTACTGACCACATCTCTGCCTGAACTGACCTTGGCCTGCATAGTGACCACGTCTCTGCCTACCGCCTGAACTGACCTTGGCCTGCTTACTGACCACTTCTCTGCCTGCCGTCTGGACCGACCCTTTGCCCACATACCGACCACGTCTTTGCCTGCTGCCTGAACTGTTCTTGGCCGGCATACTGACCACGTCTCTGCCTGCCACCTGGATTGATCCTTTGCCTAAATACTCACAACAAATACTTTGCCTGCCGCCTGAACTGACCTCAGCCTGCTTACTGACCATGTCTCTGCCTGCTGCCTGAACTGACCTTGGCCTGCATAGTGACCACGTCTCTGCCTGCCAGCTGAACTGACCTTGGCCTGCAAACTGACCACTTCTCTGCCTGCCACCTGAACTGACCTAGTTGACCACATTTATTCGTGCTGCCTGCAGTGACCCATCTGCTTGTCCAACTGACAATGTTGCATCCAAAACACCAGTCCCAGTCATCCTCCGAAGACAGCTGCACTTCTGGAATCAAAGGTACTGTTTTGTTTACCTTTTGTCAAGCTTCCTGTACTTCCTGATCACTGAACATTGCATTGTGTATAATTCCTGGGGTTAGCCAAGTACCAGAAGGTCTGCTTGGCTTGGAGGAATGGGGTCATACCATTCCCCCAAAGTGCTCCATACCAAATACCATGGAGCACTTTGAAAATACTCCTCTCTCTGAGGCTAGACTGTGAAAAAGTCTCACATGTGTGGTGTCCCCATACTCGGAAGGATTAGCAGAATGTTTTTTGGGGTGTAATTCTGAGTATGGACATACTGTGTATAAGAAATATCTAATTAACTGACAACTTTGTGCGCAAAAAATGCTTTTCCATTTTCTTTCTTCATTTTTCAAAAACTTGTGGCAAAAAATGAAATCTTCAAAACACTCACCATGCCACTTATTAAATACCTTGGAGTGTCTGCTTTCCAAAATGGGGTAATTTTGTGGGATATTCTATTGTCCTGGCACTCCAGGGCCTCCAGAAATGTAACAGGTAGTCAGGGAATCAGATGATTAATTTATGCCCCTTGAAACCCTCATGGTGCTCCTTGGATGTTTGGCCCCTCTATGCAGCTAGGGTGTGAACAAGTCTCACATGTGTGGTATCTCCATACTCGGAAGGAGTCGCAGAATGTGTTTTGGGGTGTAATTCTGAGTATGCTCATACTGTGTATAAGAAATATCTAATTAACTGACAACTTTGTGTTCAAAAAATACTTTTCCATTTTCTTTCTTCATTTTTCAAAAACTTGTGGCAAAAAAAATAAATCTTCAAAACACTCACCATGCCACTTATTAAATACCTTGGAGTGTCTGCTTTCCAAAATGGGGTCATTTTGTGGGAGATTCTATTGTCCTGGCACTCCAGGGCCTCCAGAAATGTAACAGGTAGTCAGGGAATCAGATGATTAATTTATGCCCCTTGAAACCCTCATGGTGCTCCTTGGATGTTTGGGCCCTCTATGCATCTAGGGTGTGAACAAGTCTCACATGTGTGGTATCTCCATACTCGGAAGGAGTCGCAGAATGTGTTTTGGGGTGTAATTCTGAGTATGCTCATACTGTGTATAAGAAATATCTAATTAACTGACAACTTTGTGTTCAAAAAATACTTTTCCATTTTCTTTCTTCATTTTTCAAAAACTTGTGGCAAAAAAAATAAATCTTCAAAACACTCACCATGCCACTTATTAAATACCTTGGAGTGTCTGCTTTCCAAAATGGGGTCATTTTGTGGGAGATTCTATTGTCCTGGCACTCCAGGGCCTCCAGAAATGTAACAGGTAGTCAGGGAATCAGATGATTAATTTATGCCCCTTGAAACCCTCATGGTGCTCCTTGGATGTTTGGGCCCTCTATGCATCTAGGGTGTGAACAAGTCTCACATGTGTGGTATCTCCATACTCGGAAGGAGTCGCAGAATGTGTTTTGGGGTGTAATTCTGAGTATGCTCATACTGTGTATAAGAAATATCTAATTAACTGACAACTTTGTGTTCAAAAAATACTTTTCCATTTTCTTTCTTCATTTTTCAAAAACTTGTGGCAAAAAAAATAAATCTTCAAAACACTCACCATGCCACTTATTAAATACCTTGGAGTGTCTGCTTTCCAAAATGGGGTCATTTTGTGGGAGATTCTATTGTCCTGGCACTCCAGGGGCTCCAGAAATGTAACCGGTAGTCAGGGAATCAGATTATTAATTTATGCCCCTTGAAAGCCTCATGGTGCTCCTTGGAGGTGTGGCCCCTCTATGTGGCTAGGGTGTGAAAAAGTCTCAAATGTGTGGTATCCCCATACTCAGTAGGAGTAGCAGAATGTGGTTTGGGGTATAAATCTAAATATGCCTGTGTTATGTATAGGAAATATCCTACTAACTGACAACTTTGTGTTAAAAAAAAAAATAATAAAAAATATTCTTTATTTTTTGATAACTTGTGCCAGAAAATTACATCTTTAAAACACCTCCCATGCATCTTATCAAATACCTTTGGGTATCTGCTTTACAAAATGGGGTCATTTTGTGGGTGTTTCTACTGTACTGGTATTTTAGGGTCTCAAGAAATGTGATAGGCAGTCAGGGCACCAGAGTTGATACATTTCCAATTTATATGGTATATACACCATTGTTCTGTAGACTCTATAACTGTAAGACAATCTAATTAATTTAAACTCATTTGGATTTTTTTTACCAATGAAATGTAGCAGAACACATTTTGGCCTAAATGTACAAAGAAAGATTATTTATTTGCAATGTTTCATTAACATAATTTAAGGAAAACAGTTTTTTTAAAAAAAATCTGTATTTTTTTTCTTTATATAGTAAAAAATAAAAACCCCAGTGGTGATTAAATACCACCAAAAGAAAGCTCTATCTGTCCCAATAAAAGGGTAAAAAATTCTCAGTAGAGCGTTGTATGACGGAATAAATGTAAATCAAAGTACTGCAGCGCTGAATACTGAAAAATGGCCTGGCCAGGAAGGGGGTGTAAACACCTGGTCTTCAAGTGGTTAAAATTTCCCACGGACTGTTTTTTGCAACTAGAGTATCCCGGGTTCATAATATCTAAAAACTAAATGTAAGATACAGTGGCTGCAAATCTGAAATTCCAAAATTCTTGTGGTAGCACCACCGTGGACAGCCATCATATTTAAGTGTTGGACTGAGTGACCTTTATGGATTGGGTTGCTGCTGAGCTGCTGGATGATCCATAGCACTCAGATTGTGTCTCCCTGTGTCACAATAGGCCTGTTACCCTAGAAGTGTTGATTCAGATTATTCAAACCAGTTGCTGAGCTGACATCAGGAATTAGCCTCCTGCAGTTTGTCTTTCTGACTGTGTTGGTCCAAAAGATTCCATTCTCAATTGAAGGAGTAAAGTTCAGCAATCAAGAGAACCTGTCAGTGGATATTTCCAGCATACCACTTTATTGCCTTCATATCCTCAGTAAAATGGCGGGCCCCCACCAGGACTCACACATTTCCATCTGGTTAAGTTGAGACTTGGGAGTGCATACATGCGAGTTATATTACTGACCACCTTTTAAAATGTTAGA
The DNA here is from genome assembly GCF_000935625.1 of Nanorana parkeri. NCBI lineage: Eukaryota > Metazoa > Chordata > Amphibia > Anura > Dicroglossidae > Nanorana > Nanorana parkeri. The sequence continues at coordinate 140,876 of NW_017306890.1, forward strand.
AAGCACATACTGTCTGTCATTTTGGGAAGCCCCCTCCTAAGGCCTCATTCACACTGCATAAATTCAAGCCGTAAACGTCCGTGCGGCGTGCACGCCCGTATCGGGCTTTCCCTGGGAGGTGCAGGTGCTGCATGGACCTCAGGATCGAGTCTGGTGTCTTTCCCAGGGAAGATCTCAAGCACATCCTCTATTCAGCTATGGTTCTGTTACACCGTGTCATGCTCTGCTCAAGTAGAATATTTCTGCACTGTGGAGGCTTGAAGGGATTGGTGAGTCGGGAATCTATTTTTGTCCCTGTCCTCAAGGAACTTACAATCTAAGGTCACTACTGCAAACACATACAGGGCCAATTTACTTTCCATCGTGTTTTTGGAATGTGGGAGGAAACCCATGCATGCACAGAGAGAACATGCAAACTTGGTGCAGATACTGTCCTGACTGGGACAAACCAGGGGCTCAAGTGCTGCAAGGCAGAAGTGCTAACCACTAAGCCACTGTACTGCTTGTACAGTTCAGCTTCACTGAAATGGTAGTACCTCAATAAAGCATTTTTTTCAGCATATCTCTTGGACAAGTCATACAATATCACTGTTTTTATTTCTACGATAATGCAACACAAGACCAGACACTGCCTGACACGTTTTTGCAATGCAACATAATTCATTTGGCAAGCACTGTGTCCTTTAATGCACTCAGCACGGTATGTTCTTTTTTTAAGAGGCTATTCAGGGCCTGTTCACACGACGTCCGTTTTGTGTGCTGACCGGCTCCGTACGCTGCTGCACTCAAAATGCATCCCAATGTATCCCTATGTGTTTTATGGGCTCCAGTTCTCACGTGCGCAGTCCATTCAGCTTACTGCATGTCACATTTTGTCCGGTCCGGAAACGGTCAGGAAACGCAAACGTGTCAAAAATGCACTGCACTGCAGCTAACATACTAACAGCCCCACTCAAGTAAAAAAAAAAATATATTTTTTTTTTTTTGCTGGAACGCATCAAAAACGCGGCAAAAACGCACTGCATCAGTCTGCAGACCCGCACCTGATCAGGACCTGATCTCATGTGAACAGGCCCTTAGAGTTTAAAAGAATACCCACAGACCCAGGGCTGGATTAAGGGCAACTGATACCATCAGCATGGTCCAATAATGGTGCACCCTATGGCCCCTCCATTGCTTAACTGACAAGGTATTAAGGCTCAATAAATGCTGAAAGTTTGAGCATTTATAAACCTTTTTTCAGTGTTCTTCCTGGTCAGCCTTAAGCCACACCACACAACTAAAATAAAAGAAAAAGTTTTTTTTAGGGATTGGGCAAAGAGCAAAATCACGCAAATGACGGAGTTATTTTTTTACATTTAGAAATGATGAGGGAAATCACTTCTTGGATAAATAATAATTAAGAATTAAGAAGTCTTTGGGGCTTGTCTACCTTTGTCTTTCAGCCGGGAGGCAGTGTGTAATAGTAATAATAAATAACGGGGGCAATGACAGTTAAATCACAAAAAGTATACATCTGTGGACCGTGGAATCAATTAGCTCAGGGCAAAAGGGCATAAATGATAAGAATGTCTACTTTTGAAGTGGACTTATCCTTTAAAGCAGTGGTTCTCAACCTGTGTAACCTCAGGACCCACATTTGTCCTTGGTCATTAAGTCGCGACCCAAGTCACACTGCAATGGAACGCAAGGCATTAGGGTACCGCACCAGTGCAGGCGTACACACTGTGGCTGGGAGGTGCGTTTGGGGTACCACACCAGAATGCACGGTAGGTGTGATTGCGTGGTACAGTGGTAATCGCATTATACTATGCGATTAACGCACTGTACCAGTGTGAATGGGCCCTCAAAAACACTGACATAGATACACAACCACAGACACAATCTCACACACACATACACACTCCAAAAATGTTTTAATTTTTTTTAAGGTCCACCCAGTCTCCCTAGCTTTACGAGAACTGGAGTGGATCCTGTGACGGAGCTCCATCCATATGGGCATTGCTTGTACAGCTCACTTGAGTGCCCTGTAGAGGTCCCGGGACCCAAAATGTGACCTCACTCTGGTCCAGGCACCTCTATAGGACATGTTGGAGCTGTGAGCAATGAATGTATGGATGTAGTTCCCTCGCAGCCATAGCCCCATCCCACCCCACCTCAAGCTGACACTCGGCGCTGGGCAGCATTTTGTTGGATCGCTGCTTGGAACTGACAGTGCTGCGCTAGGGGCGGGCTGAGGAGCTTCTCACCTAGAAAAGTGGAAGGTATGCGCTGACCCACTGAACACGGGGTCGCGACCCACTTTTGGGTCACGACCCAACAGTTGAGAACCAAGGCTTTAAAGGCATGATAGCTAAGGGATGAACTCTGCAGCGCATCCTTCTCCTGGTGCCCTATTTTGTGTAATGGTTAATGCAGCCCTGCAACGGACCCCTAACCTGTGTGTTATTATGGCAAGGATTTAAAGAAAACACGTTTCAATTATTTTTCTTTTTTGATTCAGGTGATTTTTAAATATTACATAGGAACATTATCTAGTCTTCTCTCCGCCAAGCAGGTAAAGCTTCAGGTTCAATTGACGTGTTTTCTGTCTCTTTGCCTCTTGTTTTAAAAACCCTGTTGTTTAAAGAGCTCAAGAGGTCTAGCTGAAATGTACACACACAATTGAACAAGAGGAGTGACTCTTCACTTGTCTGTCTGAGGTTTACATTTATTGAAGCCTACTTCAAGAATGACTGATAGTGCTCTGGGAATCCTTTGTCAAGCATTACACGTTTCTGCCCTCTTAAGCCACACCCACATTTTGACTGCACACATTGGTTGCTATTGCATGCCGTGCACACAATATACTTTCTCTAATAAGGATGCCAGACATGACCCAGGTCTTTTGGAGTCTGATGATACAGAATGCTGACAAGTATTGGGTTGCTTAGTTCTCTACTATGTCCCTCTGAAAGCTGCACAAAAAAGGAGCAGGTCCAGAGACAAACAAGAAAGAAAACAGAAGCCATGTGGCATGTTATTCTATGGTACAGCCAAAAAATCTTAGTATTTTTTGGTTTCTTGTCATAAACACTTTGAATGAGAAAATCAATTCGGAGCTTCTAGTGAATAAGTGCCTACAAGTTCATTACCGATACACATAAACAAGCTCTCAGGGGCAGGGCCCTCCTTACCATCTTGTCTTGCATTTTACTGTATGACATTACTGTAATGTCTTCCTTATATTGTAAAGCGCTGCGCAAACTGTTGCCGCTATATAAATCCTGTATAATAATAATAAACATGGTTAGCTGTAGGGTGTAAATAGAAGCAAATGTTGGTTTGTTGTGCTTTCACAGTAGGGAGATCATAGAACCTTCATGAAAAGAGTAGTGGCACAAAGATAAGCCTTCTGACACTGAACCTGGAGGTTTCATGTGAAGATATGGAGGAGTTCTGATAACTTGGGTCTTTTTATGGTGCTTCCGGTTCTGTTAGGCATAGAGAGCCACAATTTAGACTCTGCATGTGGCAGAACAACAGCTGGAACCAGAAATCATGTTCTGGGGTCCATATTCCATAACTGCAAACAGCTATAAGGGTTCAACTTTGGTTAATACAAAATAGTATCTTAGACCCAATGAGAGAATATGCAGCCACTGGCCCCTTTCATCCGATTGGCTGGTATCAGTGGCTGCCTGGCAAGTGGGAGAAGTGGCCATGCCAACATTGTAGCTCACAGGATAGTTTGGGGATTCTTAGTGGGTGTGAGGAAACAACCATTACATTACACTAGTTCGTATGCGAGATTCGCATGTGCCTGTGTGTGTACAACCAACTAGATTCAGGTTAGTCTCCTCCCAGTGGCAGCCAGCAGTAATGCAGGAGACTGGGAGTGGATGTACTAACTCTCGAGGTAATTGCGCCTGGTTTAGCTAGCCTGTAACTGTAGTGAGAGCAGTGTATGTGATCTGCGAGGCCTGTGCATCAGTCTGCTTGAGCGGACCAGAAGTGTTCATGACAAGGTTTCCCACAAGCCTGCAAGTTGTGGATGGCGGCAAAACCTTACTAAAAAGGTTTTTTTAGCCTTTTTTACACAGCTGCTGTGGATGTGGCAGCTTAGATTAGTTCATTAGTGTGTGCGTGTTGTGTTTGTTTTTATGGCCACTATTGTCTGTGAAGGTTCTCATTCATCCAGGTCATGGTATATCTGTAAAAAATAAGTCAAGGCTACTGGACTTGCTGTTTTGAAGGTGGCCATACACTGTACAACCATCGCAAGACCTTAGTCTTGCGATGGTTGTAAAGTGATTAAAAAAACGTACGATCTGCCCAGATCGCACTCTCGATCATCGGGGCGGGCTTAAGATGACATCCTGCACCCTCTGAAATATTTCCCACATTAGACTGTTGTACAGTATATAACCTTGCCACAAATGTATTTATTTATTATGGGTTTTTATATAGCACTGACAATGTTCATCAAAAATGGTCTGGCCCTCTAGCAACTTCAGCGCAAAATTATAGCTAATCTGCCTACAAATGTCAGGTGGTCATAATAAACTGGCCACTCAGTGTATATATATATATATAGTGGCAAAAACTACCCTTCAAAAGAGGAGTATTTACACTCGCCTATCCCACCACCCATTCCTCAAAATGTTTCTCTCATGGACTACGGCAGAATATTATTACATCCATTTGTGTTTGATGCCTAGACACTATGATGTTGGATGCCTAGACTAAAATATGATGTTGTTCCCTCTAGGGATGTTCAGATACCAGTTCAGATACCAGTGCCGATACCTGGCATTTTCACAAGAACTACCAGGGTTGCACAGTTGCAGCTGTGAATGGGCTCTGACGCTCCACCACTGTCCTGAAATCATTAGCCTGCATGGTTTTAGAAAAACTGTCACATGACAATAAACAATAATGTAACAGTAACTGTATCTGTGAGTACTTGGACAGGCATCGTTACTAGTACTTGGTCTGGAAAGAATGGTATTGGTGCATCCCTAACATGTGTGTGTATATATATATATAAACAAATCATACATTAAAACAGGGATGCACAAATCCCAGGATGCCCGTAGCCAACGCTCCTTAAACATGACAGCTGCCTCCTAACTTTTGAATTTTTCTCTAGTCTAGTCTTGGAGCTGGAAAAGTGTGTGTACTTGTAAGTGTACTTGTACCAAGTACGGTACTTGATATCTGAACATCCCTAGTTCCATACACTGGCCTCTACATCAGTATAGGACACAGCAGTGGCAAATGAGTCAACAGACCTCAAACACTCCCTATTTTGCAGGGTAATTATTTTGTCAATATTTTTGTAGTAGCAGAATCTCCTTAATTGTTAAGATGCCATTCAGTGACTTTAACACCTTTCTCACGGTTCTGACATATGTTAGCACTGGGCCTAGGGCATGTTTTTCTCCCTACTGCATTGATTAAAGTATGTGACTAAAGATCCAGGAAAGCCACCTAATACTTTATAAATAACCATTTGCTGTGAGCAAATATTTTGCGTAATCACAAAGAACATGTTTGTTGATCAGACTAATTCATATGCATTTGAGCTGACAGGGGCTGTCTCTTCACTTTTGTTGTATGTAGTGAGATGTCTCTTCTGATCAACACAGATCAATGGGACATTTGTCGCTCAGTCACATCCCTGTCTGGTGCTTTGCCCCAGGATACAGGAGAGTGTTATGTGAATAAAGATAGTGCCTTTGAAGGATTGTCTAATTTCCTCAGTATTTTTACCCACAGTGAGACAGTATTTGTGCAATACATGATTTATTCCTCTACTTGTTCAACTGAATGTTAAACTGATTTATTTTTGGCAATATTTAGTTCCAGCATTACACGATAATGAAATATTTTTGATAAATTTAGTATTGCTAACAATTCATCCCATTGGTGATGAAATGGTTTTACTGGGTCTGATATTTCCTGATATGTTTCAGTCATTAAATGAGTTTGCTAGTAAAGGAGTCCTTCAGACCCCTTATCAGTTACCTCCTCACTAAATACATTTCCAAGTCTAGAAACCCAGGCTTTCCTCCACAAACCTCCATTTCCTCCATAAACCAGAGGTCAGCCTGTATGTAAACCAAAGAGGATTGGGCTGCTCACATGAATGACAGCACAGGTAGATTGGAAATTTTCAAAAAACAAGGCTCCTTGGTCAGGCTGATTACCATGCATGATCTCCAAACACCAGCACTAACCATCATTGTACAAAAGTGGAAGTAAAGTCTGTTCTTCCAAAATTGCTCACAGGTTTTTTGTCATGGCAGAAAAGACAGTGCAAGTTGCTTCTGTGAAAAAAGCTGCTACCTGTCTGTCAGCATATTTTATTTTTCTCAGCAAGGTCCTGTGCCCGAAATTAGCTAACATCATACCTGCCAATCAAGAAGCCGAAGACCCTGAACCTGGAAGAAGACGGGGCAAAGATGGAGGAGCAAGCAATGGTGAGGAGAGAGCACAGCACAGCACTGGAAGGGATTGCTTAGTTGACAATAATGTGTTAATATGCTGTGCAAAATAGCATATTGCTAAAACTAGCAGAGGCCATTTCTGGGAATCTACAAAGATTACCAACATGCTGAAAGCCTTCTGGCAGTTACAGATGTTCATTTAGGAGACAATAAGCTCCAACTGTTGCTAGTTATACATAGATGAGAAGATCTCACAAACAACCACATGATCTGCTTTTCCTCACGGACCATCACTGCAAACTGAGTAATGGCACTATCAAATCTCTCGTCTCATGTGACAATACATGTAGACATAGACCAGTGAACAGATTATTACTTTCTTGTTATGGAATAGGAAGTGATCAAATATTGCAAGATTTTAGAACATGCAGGAAATGTATGTGATTGTCTCACATATTGTTGTTACTCTGTTCTTGTTATAGTTAATTTGCCTCTCTGCCCCTTATAATTTATCCACCTGCCTCTTCTATGATATTTGTATACAAATCTCTTTACAAGAAGAAAATTAAGATTGTTGTTCAGCCAAATCAAGAACAGGAGATAGTTACTGTATATCTAGGTTACCTTCAGGAAGACTTACACTAGACAAATGTATTATCAGATTATTTAAAAAAAGAACAAGTTATACAAATAAAAAATAACTTCTACCATGTGATCAAAGAGTGACTTGCAGATACTGGGTCTTTTAATAGAACAGTGGGGCTTAATTTTTTGTTGTTGCTGGTGTCACTCTGCTGCAGTGTTGGCCTAAAACTGTGGCTGGATACATGACATGCCAACCCAGGGGACAGGAGAGAAAGGAGTAGTGCATGACTCTGCCTTTTCACCACAACAAGGAAAGCAGTCTATCGCGATCTGGGATCAGGCTCAAAGTCCAGTAGCTGAAACAACAGGCAAGTTAGTACAACAGGGAAGTTAGTATTCATAGTATAACAGGCCGAGTTCGGTACACAAGCAGACTGTAGAAATATAGGAGCAGGCAGAAGCGTAGTCAGAGATCAAGCCGAGGTCAGTAGCCAAAGGTATCAGGTTTGAAGCAGAAGATGAAAAGCATAGTAGGTGAATCAGCAGCCAAGGGTCGGTACAAGAATAGCAGTATGAGGGGAACTTATCTCAGTAGGAGCAGGAAGCAAGATATTGGCAGGAGCACAATAATCTGGGAAACGGAAAGTGCAGAGCTTGTGCTGTTGCAGGCTGGAAGGAGCCACTGCCTATAAAATGGAGGACAGGTAGGACCTTCCCTAAAGCAGACAAGGCTTCAGTGCACCTTGTTTGTCGCTCCAATTCTCTCTCTACAAGCTAGAGCAGCTCCTGCATGGCAGGTTGAGACAGACAATAAAGTTTCAACACTTCGACATCAGAGACAGAATTAAATGAAAAATCTCCAGTTCAAAACTAGCCTCAGAGAAGGCAGCAGCTCACCTACAGCTGAAATTGGCTGCTGACCAGTCTCGCCTGCCAAAGCATTAATGCTGGAGTTGCATCAATAGGAGGAAGAAAAACAAAAGCTTTTAAACAACATCAATGCTAGCCCACAAATGAACAACCACACACATCTAAGAATTCAGAGCAGGAGAGGGTCACTTTACAGCACATCATATTGACAAACTTTCCCAAGCTATAAATCACTTTTAAGCCAAATTTCTAGAGTCTAAATAGGGTGAATAGTTAGAAATTTACAGTGGGAAAATGTTCAATGAATTTCAATTGAATGTACATTTTCTGAGTGATAAATAGTTGAATAGTAAAGTAAAGCAGTTTTCCCATTAAAGATCAAATGTTGGCGAATCTTGTTTAATGCAGTGTTCACTTGGCAAACCTTTGATGCAAATTTCTCAATTATGAAAAGGTTGAATCTTGGAAAAGTTGGGCAAATCAATTGTCAAAACTGATATAATGCATAGACCCCTTTGTGTCTTGCATTCAATTTCCCTATAAAGCTGAACTCTGGGCAGATAGAAAATAAAAATGTGTGCAGTTATATAATCATTAAAACATAAATAAATGCAAGCAATGCAACTACCTGAATATGACCTGGTATCGGTTTTTGCAGTCTCTGTACAACAAGGCTGGTGTGTGAGAGGAAGAAGCAGTACAAGGAACCAATCAGTTTATGTGCTAAAAAGAAGCATGCTGATAGGAAGAGAATGCAGAGTAAGAGAGAGATGAGTTTATCAACGTGCTACTCTTCCTTTCATTGCCCAGTGACAGGCTGGGGTTGGTCTAGGGCAGTGGTGGCGAACCTTGGCACTCCAGCTGTGCCAAAACTACAAATCCCAACATGCATCTGCCTCTGGGAGTTATGTCTGTGGCTGTCAGAGCCTTGCAATGCCTAATGGGACTTGTAGTTCCAAAACAGCTGGAGTGCCAAGGTTCGCCACCACTGGTCTAGGGTAACCCAGCTCAAAGAAAGTGGGATGAATGATGATGGTCATCAGACCACAGAGAACATCTAGTGGCAGAAAATAGAACTTGGGGGAAATCTCTGTATTGAAGGCAAATATTGCAGCCGAAGGTGTTTTTACCTGTACATCCTCCCGTGAACATGTCTGTCATTAGACAGCAGGGAACAGTGTCTTTAGACACTGATTGGACACTAGATCGGACACTCGATCGGACCGCTTTGTGTCCTGTGATCACTGTAATTGGTTAATACAGCAATCACATGGCAATGTTTACATTGCCAAGTCCTCCTGTTCCTCTTACACCAGAGGCATGTGAATCTTGTTATTTTGGGCTGGAGTTCTGCTTTAATATAGATCTTTTTTACAAGAGCTGTCAGTTTTCTTTAGAGTCCAGTATACATAGATAGTCCATCAGTGTGCTCAACTATTGATAGCAATGACACTTTCTGTACTATGGGGTTCCATGTACTGTGTCTATACAGGATGCATAATCAGTTTTGGCAGCAATGCATAGTGTTATACATACTAATCACCATTCTAAAATAAACTGTCATTTGTATTATGAAGGTCTCTTTCAAATGCCACTAATCTGAATTATTTGACAATTGTATAAGACATCTGCATCTTGCATCATTATAAAGCACTAGTGTAATGAGATATAAATGAAATGTAGAGAGGCCTTCATAATGCTGACCAGATTGTAAATGAGCTTACAGATGGTGTTTTAAAAATAGTCTTATTTAAACTAAATATCATTAGGCTCAATGGCTTCTACTATTTCCACTTTACAGACTATTTTGCTATTGCTTTTAAGCAGTAAATTCACATCAGCAAATATACAGTACATTATGATACTATTAAACTTTACCTCTCAGGAATTTAAGCTTCCCTATAATGTAAAAATGTAAAACAATCCTACATTAATATTGTAAACACAGCATATGTTTAACTGCTATTCATTGTTACAATTACACATTAAATAGGACCTTAGCTGAAGTACCCTCTATTCTCCCTAAAAGCCACGACTATAACATAAGTCTATTAGAGGTGTTTATGAGCTGTCAGAAGTCTTTAGAGTAGACTAGGGATGAGTGCACCTAGCCACTCAACCAGAGTTTGCAGCATCTTGGGTTGACTCTCAAAAGTACCTGTAGATAGCTGTGATCTACAGTACTGTGATTCACACCATTTTACAACTATGTTTGTGTTTTTGTTACCTGTATGGTCCTCCCTAACATCCATAGAACCCTCTCTAACCCAGGAACAATGTTCTCTGTCTGCAACAGTTAGCATAAGTGAAAATGATTTTCACACCTTCCTACTCCAAATACAACCTATTTTATGAGCAAGAAGCAAGAAAAACTCAAGGTATGATACTCACACTCCTAGGGCTAGAAACAGGAGCCCTGTAGAAGGAAAAGCAGGTGGATTAGGGGACCTTTTAAAATTGGTATTGCAAAAGAAAAGGTTGAAGAGGACAAAGCAACATGAGCATAAGATCCCATCACTCAAGGTTCATATACTATAAAGCCATGTTTTGTACTCAACTCTCCTAAGCTATCCTGGACTTGATGTTTGGCACTAAGAATCATTTTTCTCCTCCCTGTAAATTAAGGTTACCAGATTTTAAAAATTAAATCCGGGGACACCCTACTTACCACGCCTCACTTGTAACCATATCCATAAAGCCACACCCCCATTTGTGAGCACAGCGCTTCCTGCTTCAATGATCACAGAACAGGTCAGGGAATGGATGTTCCTTGGTCTGCTCCCGTTCTCCATAGTGACAGTGTTTGCTGTGGTCCCGGGCCCTCCAGAGGATAAGGGGACCCTGAAAGACACAGTGGAGGGGAGGCAGTACATTGGCAGACTGCTACAAGTGTACTGTACAGCTGCTCAGATGACTTGTATCTAACAAGCATTGCCTACAGAAAAAGATGATACCAAGATCCTGGCTGCAGTAGCAGATCTTAGTACAGCCACTTCAAGTCCAGGAAGTATAGGAACGTCATATGGTCCTGAAGTAGTTAAACAAACAAAGAAATGTAAAAACTATAGTGGAGTATAACTACTCATGTCTTCTAAAATACATCTATGTCACGGTGATCAAATAAACATTCTCTTTCACAACATCAATACTATGTTGCAATATAACGTCTGAAAGTCAAACTCATTTGTAAACAAGAAGGATTGTAAAAATTATTTGTGAGGCTAGAGGGTGTCTAGCATAACAGGGTTCCAATAATGGTAAAAATATAAAAATACTTTATTAATGATAAGTGAACTATGCATGAAAAAATATTGCACCAACTCCAAAAAAGCACCTTAAAATCCTAGGATCGGGAAGACATCATTAGATACTCTGCTGTCAAGCAGATTGGACACTTTATATATACTAGACAGATCAATGATGGTGGATGAGTCCATCTGAGTCCTACACCTATGCTGTGTATATAAAGACACCAAAAGAGTAAAGAGACAATCCAAAGACCGTCTCTGAATTTACGTTTATAATCTACGACAGGCGAACGCTTAAAAAACCGAGATAATGTTACTTCACGTACAAACCGAGATATGGTTATCTCTCTATGAATTTGCTTGATAATACGGATATAGGCAGTTCACAATTCCATTCACTAGGTTTTTTATGCACACAACGCCCAGAATAGATTGTTTAAAATCAGTAAAGGAAATACTCACCAATGTGAATCAAGTCTCCATGTGACTGATGGGCAGAATAATCCATGGTGATACTGTGTATATGTTGGATGGTGGAAATAAGTCTAACCCCTTGGGTATGAACGTGGTTGTACATGAAGGAAGAGACAACGTTGTCTATTTTAAGGTGCTTTTTTGGAGTTGGTGCAATATTTTTTCATGCATAGTTCACTTATCATTAATAAAGTATTTTTATATTTTTCTCTAATAATGGTCTGAAGTAACTTCTTTGGTCAGCGCACTGGATAGTATTTGCAACCGTTCTCTGTTCTTTCATATGTTATGCCTAGTTACAGACCTACAGTGATTTGTAATTGTTACAATTGTAATTGTCATAGTTATAGGTAGGTTTGTGCTTGTTTTTTGTGTGAAACAAATGTCACTTTCTTTCCAAGTAGGTTTTAACTTCCCTGTATTCTTTTTTTTTCCTTTTGCTTTGATTTCTTCCATTTTATTATACAAAGTATAAGCTATTTAAAACTGATATTCTGGGTATTTCTCTCTTTCTCTAGCTTGCTGCGTTAATATATATTAGAGTAATGAGGTGTTTACCTTTAACGTATAGGGACAGCTTAGTATGAAAGTTGCCACAGCAGTGATCCATAACCAAAGAAATCAAAGCACCTGGAAACTTCATCTCAGCACTAATCAGTCCATTTTTCAGGGAATATATTTAGAAGAATATAATCTGTAGTATTTATTGGTATTTGAAATCCGTGAAATTGCTTTTCCACCTAGAAAATTTCAAAAACATTGTTTACTCTGTGACTGAATGTTATTTCACTGTTGTATTGATTTTTTTTTTTAAAGTGTCATTTCATTTGAATAATAATAACCCATGTACGCACTGTAAAATTATATTGCAAAGTAGAATGTAAGGACTATTAGAAACCCAGCTATCAGAATTTATATAGGTACCAATCCGGAGCTCGAATTCAGTAATTTTTTCCTGTAAAGAAAAACAACATATTCTGAAACAGTGATTATGAAAGTGCAGGACAAGTTTAGTATGTGTGGGTGAGGATCTAAATGTAGGCCTGGATTCAGATCTTAGAAGAAGATAGTTCTGGTTTGCAATATAAATGTTGTTGTTCAGTCTTGGTCTTGTTCAGTCCTGGACTGGCCAACACAAAATTTGGAAAATGTCAGAAGTGAGGAAGTATCTTTGAGTATTGATAGGCAATGGAAACCCATGGAGAGAAAATTTGTAGTCTGTGATTGTTAAACTCGCTATTTAAAAATATCCGATGCTTTATGTTGACTTCAATGCTTTCAGTCACTGACCTGAAATAAACATGCATATCATTTCTCTGACTTTAGAAGTTTTTTCTGGGTTAGTGTTCAAAGTAATGAGGCTAAAAAACTGCTCAGCATTCTGGTTCATAAATGTAATAAATAAAAGAAGGCTTCTTCTTCTTCTTTCTTCTTTCTTCTTTCTTCTTCCCCCCATAGTTTGCACAGCACTTTACAAAACAGTGGGTGGCAGCAAAGTGACAATACAATTTCAATACAGGAGGGTTAGGGGGGCCCTGCTCATAAAAGTTTACAGTCTAGTAGGTGGGGCAAGTGATACAAAAGGTAATAACCGTGTGGAATGAGCTGTTGGAAGAAGTAAAAGAACAGTTATTATGTCAAGGTGGGATAGACTTCCCTGAAGAGGATAGTTTTCAATGATTGCCTAAAGTTGGACAGAGTAGGAGATAAGTGAACAGATTGGAGTAGAGAGTTCCTGGAGGCGAGGTTTGGGTGATATTTTGAGATAAGAATGGTAATGAAGTTTGGAGTTTGTAGCTCTTAGGCAGTTCTTCAATATTTAAAAAATATGAAATAGACCACAAAATCATCCTCTTGTATTCCAAGCCCAAGCAGATGTACTATATGGGCACCACTTGAAGGTGTGCAATTTTTTGTGTGCATCTAACATAAAAATTATTTGGATTCAAGCTTATAAGGGTATCAGTTTAATCATTAATATATTTATTTAGCAATAAGCAGAACATTAGCTAAAATAGTTTAGAAAAAATAATAATAAGCCCCATAACTCCTACTTTAGCTCTTAAGGATTTCCAAATAAAGTGCAGTCATTTGGACAAATCCACCATACTGTGTGGTTTCCTGAGGACAGGTTTAGGAATCGCTGCCCTGAGGATCCTTAGGAAGGAAAAGTAAACCCTCGGAGCAATGTCTGGCCAATTACATCTCAAACAGAAGAATGAATCCATTCCTAATCTCAAATATGGCAATCAGATTACTCACTGAATCTCACATATACAGTGGAACTGCATACTGCTACAGAATATATGAAAATACCATCAATGCGCCTAGAAAGCTTTATTTTCTGTTTACTTTTACAATGAGCTATCTTGGTTATCCTCTATTCAAGTTTAATAATACATGCATTCAGATAGGACAACAGATGAGAGCATACTGTCTGACTCCTGTGTCTGGTCATAGATATCTGGTCATGAAACGCGTCAGCGGTTGTGCTTTGTATAGATGCATGTGGAATAAAGTTTAAATTGATTTGACAGATCATTGTGTGCTGGTTCCACAGTTTTTGAGCCTATTACTCCAGAAGAGAGTCATCCGTGCACCGAATGTGGATTGCGGGGAAGCATGATAGGGGAGAGCTGTGCGCTTCGTGTTTTTTGTTTGGATGAGAGCATACTGTCTGACTCCTGTGTCTGGTCACCGATTGCTTGTATGCATACATAAAAACATACATAAATACAAACATATAAATGTAATGTGGGTTGGGGAGATAAGTAATTCCAACCAATTTACTTTACTTTAGTGCAATTAGAAGGATAAAAGAAGACTACTGATTGGCTTATGTAGTTTAGAACACTTTGCTAGTTTCTCTCTAAAGTGGCAAATGGAATTAGATTTGGTTTGGAAATCCCTTCTCTTATAACAATTAATTAACGTAGATGATAATACATTTGGAAATTATTTGCACCCTTTGTTTCAAGCGATCAGGTGTTGCTGTCTTTCCTCCATTAAAGTGTACACCTTTTTCACCATTTTACAGTCGTGTGTGCAATCAGACAGGGCAGCAGTGAAGAGTGATGCTTGACTTGTCTGGTCAGTGTCTGTTTGTACAAAGACATTTACTCATATACACAGTACATGCTGTATGTAAATACACATATACACTGCACACAAATATAAGTGGGGCATAGGTGGGAAAAAAAGTAACCTAAAATAACAAATCTGAATATACTTTTCATCAATTTAGATAGCTAGAAGAATAAAATCTGATTAGTTGCTTACTTATTCCCATGATGGTATTTTACACAAAATTGTACCTAAGAAAGGAGAAGGTAGGCAAGAAAGAGATAGGGAGGTAAGAAGGAAAGAAAGAAAGCATGAATACATATTAGGTGTCATTTAAACCACTTAGCATATATCCTTGTCTTCAATGGTGCCAATTCACACCAATGTCCTGCATTGGTGTGCACTGGGGAAAACAATGAAAATTTTTGCATGATATTGCAGTGTGTTGCAGCACATTGCAACGTGTTAATATGTAATGCCAAAAAATTAAAGGTATTTTGGTGTCTGCTATAAAAAAAAAAACCTCAACCCAGTGCAACCCATTAAAAATATGTACTGCAGCATACAAAATGCTGTAGAAAATGCATGCCAGCACCCATGTATTTAGCGCACATTAAGCCAAGCACTGTGACGTGATTGGGCCTTAATATATTTATTTACATTAAAGTGTGCCTGTTTTTAGAGTTTCATTTTTCCTCACCTTAAGTAGCAAGCACCATCTTTATTTTTACCAGCCCTATCCCCTCCCCTATCACCCATGCAGATGCATACTTGCACTTTAAGTAGTGCAGGGGTACTATATGGGGATCAGATGTGGTACGCAGGCACAAAGATTGCTTGCTATTCATACAAAATCATTTACTTACAGTATACAGTTTAATTTCTGTTATAAACCGTAAGCAATCACATGGGGAAAAAAAAATAAAAGATTGCTGAGCTCTATGCATAATATGTATCACATTTTTTAATATTGCTTGGTTAAAAAATGGCAACCCAGGGACAAGTTGTGCTGCTGTAATAACAATAAGTGCTATTTCAGTCATTGTGCCTTAGGCAGATCTTCTTTATTAACCGTATTCACTGTCTCACATATTCATGATGTGACACATATGAGAATTTGCTTTCGAGCCATTATACATTTTACCACTGTGGGATAAAAATGATTTGAATTGGGTAATAACAGTCTCATAATAGATTTAAGCTAGCAAGTTATTTAATATGTGTTTGAAGTTATGTGTTTGAACATTGTAAAATATATAAACAAATTATATATATATATATAATCAGAAAAAAATGTCAAAGAATATGCAAAAAATATATACAGTATAAACAAATTATATTAAGTATATGTATCTATAAGAACTAGTGATACATAAACTATTATAACAGCACCTTTTCCATTCATACAATATTCAGCATGGCCTAAAGTAAACTTGTGCTTTGTCCGAGCTGGGCAAAGCAACAGGTTCACATTAATTCTCCACTCCCCAGCAGCATATACTCTCCTTCCTTTCATTAACTTGCCGTTCCATTCAATGAATAAGAAAAAACAATACTGTTTAAGCTCAAATGTGATGCCCAGATGGAGCTTGCCAGCGAGCCAGTCACATTTCCATAGCTCTTAGTAGCTTAACTTATGTAGGGTCATGGTGGGATTTGATCCGCACCTCTCCAAGGCTTCAGTAATACATCCTCCACACCATCACAGGAAGCTGCATTAGCATTATTATTTTATCTACATTAAATTAAAAAAATCCTTAAATATTATATTTAAGTACTCACACCAGCTCCGTCACCAGGATTCAAGCACAACAACAACTGAAAATGAAACCTAAAAAAGTCCCCAAAAGTCAGACTCACCAATAGACGAGCCTGGCCACAATCTGAACTATGGCTTGTTCAATAAAAGTCTTGAAATAGATATTAAAAATATCTAAACTCTTATCAGAAAGGTGAAAGGAACTAGATCTATTCCAGCTCTGTATGTCTAAGACCTCTTGCACACAAGTAGAAAACAAATGACATTTTTAATGCCTTTTTAATACCTTTAAACACAGCTCTGTTTTAGCCAATGTGTCCATGCAAATTGTGGTTTTTAGATCCATGTTTTAGAACAGTGTTTAGGAGCATAAAAATAAAGTGCCCTTAACCTGCATTCAGGTAGGAGTTTATTGGCATAATTTATGTTCATATGCATGTAAATGCATGTTAAAGAAGAACTATGGGGTCAGTGTCTTTCCCCATAGGGTAACGGGAGGACACAAACTAGCATCCTCCCGTTACCCTGAGCTCAGTATACCGCGAGCTACAGCTCACGGTATACTGAGACGCCGCAGCCAGAGCGGATCCCGACTTAGATGACTGGATCCGCCCAGCTGCGTGAGTGACAGCTGGCTCTGCCTATCTAGAGACAGAGCCAGCTATACCCGCCCCCTCCCCCGTCCGTTCCGCCAGTCAGCGCTGGCAGATCAGAGTGGGGAGAGGGGAATCCAGCCCCTCCCCCTGTCACGGCAGAGAGCCGTGACAGGATCGAGAAGTGAGCGAACCTGGTATGTGTTCGCTCACCTCCCGATATACTGAGCCGACCTGTGACAGTTTTATTGTCACAGGTCGGCTAGAACTATGAGGTGAGTGAAAAACATTCACCTCATAGTTCTCCTTTCATTCATTCTGGAGGCTAGAATAAATGAGTATTCTACCCAATAGAATTAGTTTAAGCTCATACTCCTCCAAACAGCATTTGCACGTAAAGGAGTATAATTACACACCAAAATGCACATTTGTTATTCTGGATTGTTCTGCGAGTTAGCAGAAAGATCCAGCATAGATGGGAGTATTTTAATACACCCATGTGCATGACCCCTAAAAGATATACCGTCAGATATGGCCATACATTTTTCAATAGCACAATTTATTCTCTTTCAAATGTTTTGAAATGAATGAAGATCCAAATAATAAAGCCAAATTAAACAGGGCACTATTTTAGAAAAATATTGTCTTAATGTTATAGCCTGATAAGAACTTTTCAATTGAAACAATTTATTTTTAACTTTATAAGCAGATGCAACCTAAAACTATCAGCACATTAGGTTTGTCCAAACTAGGTATAACTTAGTCAATTCTACAGATGCAAAATATTCTAGATTTAATCTTATTTTTGCTATGGTGTGCCCAAAAGATAAAGGGATGTCCAACTACACATGTGGATGACGCCTAAAATAAATTATACAGAAAGGTTAGGGTGAGGTCTATAATTATTACATTTCCAGCTGCCAACCCCTTTGATAATATTCTCATAAAAGGTCCAACTTTGCTGCTTCTGTAGCAGCTTCTTTTCTGAAGGAAAAACATCAGAAAATATGTAAAAAATATGTAAAACATCTGAAACAGTCATACATTAATTAAATAATGAATAACATTTGTAGATTATTCAAAGAACAATGTCATAGTCAGATTGTTGTACAAGTTTATTTTTTTTAAATTCTTTAAAGTTTTTGCAAAGCAAGGTGCACAAACAGTGTGACAGCATGGGAAAAAGTAAAACCAAGAGGTCTGTGCAGTCAGCAATGGAAAATATTAATTGGCATATAGTGGAATCGTGGGCGCCTATGACCTGTGTCCAAGTCCTATGAGTCCCAATAATGACTCATAACCACTATGGGCACTATGGGACCTAGGGGACAAAAGCAAAAGTCAAAGCCAAAAGATACAGGCCACGCAGAGAAAAAAAAGGGGGGGAGGAAGGATGAGGAGAGAGAAGGGGTAATGTATTGGGCACCTTTTCATCGCTCTGGCAAAGTCCCAGAAGCTCTTTAGCCAACTAGTCAAAAGCACCCCAGAGACCTTGGGGCCTGATCATCCAGGAGAGTACAGTATTCTGGGGTAAATGTGAAGTCATACTAATAAATACATGTCTTTCTAAATTGTTCTTCCATGTGGTGCAATGAGGCAGCAAGGTCCTCCATGTTCCCGCTATCATCAACTTTTTGTATCCAAAGCAAGTTGAAGGGGGATGAGGCTGATTCCAAAGAAGTGGAATACATGTTTTAGCCGCGTTTGTTGTTAAATAAGGTGGCAATCAGTGCAAAACAACAGGTTCACTTTAAAGAGACAATGTCACTTTGGCCATTTAAAAGTATTAATGGCAGAACCACCAGGTATTATTTTAATGAAAGCTGTATGAAAGTATGAAATTCTCTTCTCCCCAGCTTAGAAAAAAATGCAGCCTTTCATTCAGCTGAAGTGACCTTGGGTTGCCCTCAGTTGCTAGGGTCTTCAAATGCTAGCACAATATCTGCTAATCTGGGCCTGTAATTAAGTTCTTAAGTGAAGCACTAAAACCTAAATGTTTATCTAGAGTTTCCCTTGAACCTGGCGCAAATTAGTTTAAGTGATTCCTTTATGATCAGGATCGTAAATTCCTAATACCAGGGTAATGGTTTTGCCCAGCTCGGCTAAGTTAGCAAATCAACAGGTTTAGATAAACACACAGGACATGGTAACTTTAACAACTCAGGTGACCTCGGAGACACACGAAGTCATAAAACTGAGTTACAATATCAACCCAATTTCATAATTTGGAATTGGACAGTGATATTATAAAATACATTGTATACATAGCTGGGTCTTGTCAAGACAAAACCAGACATACCAAGAATGGAAAGGTTACAATGGTCAGGGGCCTAACAAGCCGCTTTAACTCTCCTGGCCCAACCCTGCTTCATATGTATGCCAAGTTTGGTTTTAATGTAAAGCTCATTTCATGATGCACAATAGTTTAGGGGTTGTCGGACAGTATTGGATATGAATATTCGATTATCCTCCTAGTTATGAATGTAACAGTTTGGGAGGAGCAGAGGAGAACATTGTAATGGCTTAGCTCTCCTGCTCCCCCTCCCCAGCTGTGCCCTAGGGGCTGGCTCCGAGACACCCCCTAGAGGGCTGACAAAAATATATATATAAATATATGCTTTAAAAAAAGACTTTAATTCTACTTTTAACTTATTGTTTTGTATTTTTAAACATTGATGATAATAATGTACATAATTCATTGCCTAAAGTAGGATGATAAAAGTCTAGCTTGACTGTTAATGAGACATTAAAATCATGACTTTTAATAGCCAGCTCATTATTACCAAATTGTTTTTAATGGAAAGAATGTTAATTATCAAGCGCATGAATCTTTAAGTAATTGATATGCAGTCACATAATTCCAAGGATAATTGCAATTTGGTCTGATTAATATAATTTGCTGTGTATTAAGCAATTCACTGGAGCTGTGTCTGTTGACTTTTAGATGACATTTTCTATAATTTTAAAAAGGGAATTCAGTTCAAAGAAAAACATGTTCAGTAGCTCATAACTATGCTGCAAGGAGTCTACAAATTTATAATTACTGATAGAACAATAATTGAATTAATTGGAAGGTCGAGGACTAAAATTTGTTGTTCTCTCAACTTTCATGAAATCTGTTAATATTTACGATCAATAGTTGCCTGGCTATGTCTAGAGTTACTGACCTGGACAAAACATACTGAAAGTGACATGCTGGTCTGCTTACTTGTCAGTGACACAGAAAGTATTAAAGCCATTGGATCAGGATGACAGCCAGGCAACTAACATTTGAGAGGTTAGCAATAACGGTCATTTCTCTTAGTTTCCTTTCAAAGGAAGCTCTAAGAAAAAAAAGTATCCCTAAATGGTTTTAATAGCCATGGTCATGTGGTAAAATCTTTCCTTTTCTAATTGTAGATGCAACCAGTTGCAAGTTCTATTAACCTTCACTCCTTCCCACCTCAGTGGAATTTACAGTTCGATGTCCCTATCACTGCTATAAAAGCAATCAGACACATTCTGGAGTCAACTGACCTACATGTTTTCATATAGGAGGAAAATGAAGCAGAAGGAGGAAAGACTCCCTAACATGAGGAACATACCAATTTTATGAATGTAGACTCATGGTGGGATTTGATCCCCACCTCTGCGAGGCTTCAGTAATAAATCCTCCACAAGTGTAGTATTTATTTATTGCAGGCATTTATATAGCACCAGGGGGCATCACATTAGTCCCTGCCCTCAGGAAGCTTGCAATCTAAGGTCCCTATCTGACATGCATCTATATACACACATACTAGGTCCATTTTAGACAGGAATCAATTACCCTACCAGCATGTCTTTGGAATGTGGGAGGAAACTGGAGTACCTGGGAAAAGCCCACACAAGTGCAGGGAGAACATGCAGATAGTGTCCTGGCTAGAATTCAAACCAAGGACCCAAGTGAATCAAAGCAGAAGGGCTAACCCCCTACGCCATAGTACATACATAGTTACATGCCATGAACAGCATTCGTTTCTGAACAAATGCCAAGAAATGACCATCTTCGAGCTTATTCTATGAAGCCACCCCATTAAATAATGAATCAAACAGGTAAACATAGTAAATATATGCATTATATGCCCAACAGCCGAATGTCTTTTATGGTCTTATCCTTTTAAGAGACAAGGTCATATAACAGAATAAGGAGTGGGATTTTTTTTTTGTTAGAGCACAAGATGTTACTGTTATTTGTCAAATTCCTTCTTAAACCTCTGTTTAACTTTTGTGTTTTTTAATATTGTGTAACATTTATTTTTCTCATGAGTTTTCTAGATGTACCTACTGTAAGTGTTGCATTATTATTCCCTGGTCCTAGAAAAAAGAGAGGATTACTTTGCATTTCACACAATTGGTAGTAAATCATTTCTTTAATTTGCAACAAATTCAACTTAAGATGTCTCTTTAAAAAGTATGAAATATGAAATTATAATTAAAATGAAAAATAAAAAGTCTTAACATTATTTGCTTTTCTAAAGATGTGTGTGTGTGTATATCTAGTTAGTTTTCATGTTGGTATCAGCTTTTCTAAATGACGTCTCACTCCTTTTGTAAATTTTTTACAGGGTTATTCACAAAAGGGTGAAGAGTTTGGAGAAGGCAGGAGAAAAGAACAATCTAGGCCAAAATAGCTGATTTCAGCTCATTTTTCAGTTCAGCTACTGTATGTTGCCCTAAATAGTGCACTTCTCCTGCCTTCCCCATACTCTTCACCCTTTTGTGAATAACCCTGTAACTAGAATGAGAAATAGGTGCTAAGGTCCCTGATTACCCCTCTTTCCCTCAACTTGCATATAGACCACGGTGCCACCTTGTTAAAGTGCATGTAGAGCTAAAAAAAAAATTTGTTTTGGGTATACTAGGTAAAAATAAAAACCCCTGTAATTTTTTTTGCAGTCTTTGTACCATTGGAAAATTACTGTTCACTTTCTGTCCCAGAGAATCCCCGACGAGCCCCCAAATGTAATGCTCTGGACTACAAATCCCAGAGACATCAAGCTTATCTCAAGGATGAGCCCAGCTGTAAAGCTTGGCAAAACTTTAATTTCTATTTGTTGTCTGTTCTTACAGTAAACTTCAAGGAAACTGACCCAGTAGCATATGAAATAGATATTAAAAATATCTAAACTCTTATCAGAAAGGTGAAAGGAACTAGATCTATTCCAGCTCTGTATGTCTAAGACCTCTTGCACACAAGTAGAAAACAAATGACATTTTTAATGCCTTTTTAATACCTTTAAACACAGCTCTGTTTTAGCCAATGTGTCCATGCAAATTGTGGTTTTTAGATCCATGTTTTAGAACAGTGTTTAGGAGCATAAAAATAAAGTGCCCTTAACCTGCATTCAGGTAGGAGTTTATTGGCATAATTTATGTTCATATGCATGTAAATGCATGTTAAAGAAGAACTATGGGGTCAGTGTCTTTCCCCATAGGGTAACGGGAGGACACAAACTAGCATCCTCCCGTTACCCTGAGCTCAGTATACCGCGAGCTACAGCTCACGGTATACTGAGACGCCGCAGCCAGAGCGGATCCCGACTTAGATGACTGGATCCGCCCAGCTGCGTGAGTGACAGCTGGCTCTGCCTATCTAGAGACAGAGCCAGCTATACCCGCCCCCTCCCCCGTCCGTTCCGCCAGTCAGCGCTGGCAGATCAGAGTGGGGAGAGGGGAATCCAGCCCCTCCCCCTGTCACGGCAGAGAGCCGTGACAGGATCGAGAAGTGAGCGAACCTGGTATGTGTTCGCTCACCTCCCGATATACTGAGCCGACCTGTGACAGTTTTATTGTCACAGGTCGGCTAGAACTATGAGGTGAGTGAAAAACATTCACCTCATAGTTCTCCTTTCATTCATTCTGGAGGCTAGAATAAATGAGTATTCTACCCAATAGAATTAGTTTAAGCTCATACTCCTCCAAACAGCATTTGCACGTAAAGGAGTATAATTACACACCAAAATGCACATTTGTTATTCTGGATTGTTCTGCGAGTTAGCAGAAAGATCCAGCATAGATGGGAGTATTTTAATACACCCATGTGCATGACCCCTAAAAGATATACCGTCAGATATGGCCATACATTTTTCAATAGCACAATTTATTCTCTTTCAAATGTTTTGAAATGAATGAAGATCCAAATAATAAAGCCAAATTAAACAGGGCACTATTTTAGAAAAATATTGTCTTAATGTTATAGCCTGATAAGAACTTTTCAATTGAAACAATTTATTTTTAACTTTATAAGCAGATGCAACCTAAAACTATCAGCACATTAGGTTTGTCCAAACTAGGTATAACTTAGTCAATTCTACAGATGCAAAATATTCTAGATTTAATCTTATTTTTGCTATGGTGTGCCCAAAAGATAAAGGGATGTCCAACTACACATGTGGATGACGCCTAAAATAAATTATACAGAAAGGTTAGGGTGAGGTCTATAATTATTACATTTCCAGCTGCCAACCCCTTTGATAATATTCTCATAAAAGGTCCAACTTTGCTGCTTCTGTAGCAGCTTCTTTTCTGAAGGAAAAACATCAGAAAATATGTAAAAAATATGTAAAACATCTGAAACAGTCATACATTAATTAAATAATGAATAACATTTGTAGATTATTCAAAGAACAATGTCATAGTCAGATTGTTGTACAAGTTTATTTTTTTTAAATTCTTTAAAGTTTTTGCAAAGCAAGGTGCACAAACAGTGTGACAGCATGGGAAAAAGTAAAACCAAGAGGTCTGTGCAGTCAGCAATGGAAAATATTAATTGGCATATAGTGGAATCGTGGGCGCCTATGACCTGTGTCCAAGTCCTATGAGTCCCAATAATGACTCATAACCACTATGGGCAAAAAAAAGGGGGGGGGGAGGGAGGAGTGGGGGAAGGATGAGGAGAGAGAAGGGGTAATGTATTGGGCACCTTTTCATCGCTCTGGCAAAGTCCCAGAAGCTCTTTAGCCAACTAGTCAAAAGCACCCCAGAGACCTTGGGGCCTGATCATCCAGGAGAGTACAGTATTCTGGGGTAAATGTGAAGTCATACTAATAAATACATGTCTTTCTAAATTGTTCTTCCATGTGGTGCAATGAGGCAGCAAGGTCCTCCATGTTCCCGCTATCATCAACTTTTTGTATCCAAAGCAAGTTGAAGGGGGATGAGGCTGATTCCAAAGAAGTGGAATACATGTTTTAGCCGCGTTTGTTGTTAAATAAGGTGGCAATCAGTGCAAAACAACAGGTTCACTTTAAAGAGACAATGTCACTTTGGCCATTTAAAAGTATTAATGGCAGAACCACCAGGTATTATTTTAATGAAAGCTGTATGAAAGTATGAAATTCTCTTCTCCCCAGCTTAGAAAAAAATGCAGCCTTTCATTCAGCTGAAGTGACCTTGGGTTGCCCTCAGTTGCTAGGGTCTTCAAATGCTAGCACAATATCTGCTAATCTGGGCCTGTAATTAAGTTCTTAAGTGAAGCACTAAAACCTAAATGTTTATCTAGAGTTTCCCTTGAACCTGGCGCAAATTAGTTTAAGTGATTCCTTTATGATCAGGATCGTAAATTCCTAATACCAGGGTAATGGTTTTGCCCAGCTCGGCTAAGTTAGCAAATCAACAGGTTTAGATAAACACACAGGACATGGTAACTTTAACAACTCAGGTGACCTCGGAGACACACGAAGTCATAAAACTGAGTTACAATATCAACCCAATTTCATAATTTGGAATTGGACAGTGATATTATAAAATACATTGTATACATAGCTGGGTCTTGTCAAGACAAAACCAGACATACCAAGAATGGAAAGGTTACAATGGTCAGGGGCCTAACAAGCCGCTTTAACTCTCCTGGCCCAACCCTGCTTCATATGTATGCCAAGTTTGGTTTTAATGTAAAGCTCATTTCATGATGCACAATAGTTTAGGGGTTGTCGGACAGTATTGGATATGAATATTCGATTATCCTCCTAGTTATGAATGTAACAGTTTGGGAGGAGCAGAGGAGAACATTGTAATGGCTTAGCTCTCCTGCTCCCCCTCCCCAGCTGTGCCCTAGGGGCTGGCTCCGAGACACCCCCTAGAGGGCTGACAAAAATATATATATAAATATATGCTTTAAAAAAAGACTTTAATTCTACTTTTAACTTATTGTTTTGTATTTTTAAACATTGATGATAATAATGTACATAATTCATTGCCTAAAGTAGGATGATAAAAGTCTAGCTTGACTGTTAATGAGACATTAAAATCATGACTTTTAATAGCCAGCTCATTATTACCAAATTGTTTTTAATGGAAAGAATGTTAATTATCAAGCGCATGAATCTTTAAGTAATTGATATGCAGTCACATAATTCCAAGGATAATTGCAATTTGGTCTGATTAATATAATTTGCTGTGTATTAAGCAATTCACTGGAGCTGTGTCTGTTGACTTTTAGATGACATTTTCTATAATTTTAAAAAGGGAATTCAGTTCAAAGAAAAACATGTTCAGTAGCTCATAACTATGCTGCAAGGAGTCTACAAATTTATAATTACTGATAGAACAATAATTGAATTAATTGGAAGGTCGAGGACTAAAATTTGTTGTTCTCTCAACTTTCATGAAATCTGTTAATATTTACGATCAATAGTTGCCTGGCTATGTCTAGAGTTACTGACCTGGACAAAACATACTGAAAGTGACATGCTGGTCTGCTTACTTGTCAGTGACACAGAAAGTATTAAAGCCATTGGATCAGGATGACAGCCAGGCAACTAACATTTGAGAGGTTAGCAATAACGGTCATTTCTCTTAGTTTCCTTTCAAAGGAAGCTCTAAGAAAAAAAAGTATCCCTAAATGGTTTTAATAGCCATGGTCATGTGGTAAAATCTTTCCTTTTCTAATTGTAGATGCAACCAGTTGCAAGTTCTATTAACCTTCACTCCTTCCCACCTCAGTGGAATTTACAGTTCGATGTCCCTATCACTGCTATAAAAGCAATCAGACACATTCTGGAGTCAACTGACCTACATGTTTTCATATAGGAGGAAAATGAAGCAGAAGGAGGAAAGACTCCCTAACATGAGGAACATACCAATTTTATGAATGTAGACTCATGGTGGGATTTGATCCCCACCTCTGCGAGGCTTCAGTAATAAATCCTCCACAAGTGTAGTATTTATTTATTGCAGGCATTTATATAGCACCAGGGGGCATCACATTAGTCCCTGCCCTCAGGAAGCTTGCAATCTAAGGTCCCTATCTGACATGCATCTATATACACACATACTAGGTCCATTTTAGACAGGAATCAATTACCCTACCAGCATGTCTTTGGAATGTGGGAGGAAACTGGAGTACCTGGGAAAAGCCCACACAAGTGCAGGGAGAACATGCAGATAGTGTCCTGGCTAGAATTCAAACCAAGGACCCAAGTGAATCAAAGCAGAAGGGCTAACCCCCTACGCCATAGTACATACATAGTTACATGCCATGAACAGCATTCGTTTCTGAACAAATGCCAAGAAATGACCATCTTCGAGCTTATTCTATGAAGCCACCCCATTAAATAATGAATCAAACAGGTAAACATAGTAAATATATGCATTATATGCCCAACAGCCGAATGTCTTTTATGGTCTTATCCTTTTAAGAGACAAGGTCATATAACAGAATAAGGAGTGGGATTTTTTTTTTGTTAGAGCACAAGATGTTACTGTTATTTGTCAAATTCCTTCTTAAACCTCTGTTTAACTTTTGTGTTTTTTAATATTGTGTAACATTTATTTTTCTCATGAGTTTTCTAGATGTACCTACTGTAAGTGTTGCATTATTATTCCCTGGTCCTAGAAAAAAGAGAGGATTACTTTGCATTTCACACAATTGGTAGTAAATCATTTCTTTAATTTGCAACAAATTCAACTTAAGATGTCTCTTTAAAAAGTATGAAATATGAAATTATAATTAAAATGAAAAATAAAAAGTCTTAACATTATTTGCTTTTCTAAAGATGTGTGTGTGTGTATATCTAGTTAGTTTTCATGTTGGTATCAGCTTTTCTAAATGACGTCTCACTCCTTTTGTAAATTTTTTACAGGGTTATTCACAAAAGGGTGAAGAGTTTGGAGAAGGCAGGAGAAAAGAACAATCTAGGCCAAAATAGCTGATTTCAGCTCATTTTTCAGTTCAGCTACTGTATGTTGCCCTAAATAGTGCACTTCTCCTGCCTTCCCCATACTCTTCACCCTTTTGTGAATAACCCTGTAACTAGAATGAGAAATAGGTGCTAAGGTCCCTGATTACCCCTCTTTCCCTCAACTTGCATATAGACCACGGTGCCACCTTGTTAAAGTGCATGTAGAGCTAAAAAAAAAATTTGTTTTGGGTATACTAGGTAAAAATAAAAACCCCTGTAATTTTTTTTGCAGTCTTTGTACCATTGGAAAATTACTGTTCACTTTCTGTCCCAGAGAATCCCCGACGAGCCCCCAAATGTAATGCTCTGGACTACAAATCCCAGAGACATCAAGCTTATCTCAAGGATGAGCCCAGCTGTAAAGCTTGGCAAAACTTTAATTTCTATTTGTTGTCTGTTCTTACAGTAAACTTCAAGGAAACTGACCCAGTAGCATTAAAAGTACTTTACTTGGCGAAAATGCTGCGTATACACACTTAGTTACAGGAAAAGAAAACAAATACATCAACAAGACAGGCTGCTACAAACATTCACATGCACCCACTACACTATCTTCTAGTACATGTATGATTTCTAGGAGGGGAAACACTGAAAGTGTACTTAGCTTATGCTGCAGGCTCCAATAAATTCCGTGATGAGCAGGACTTGGCCTAGGAAGAATGGCTTCTCGTTCCTGGTCTTGAAGCAAGTCCTCTCGTCTTGTGAAGCGCCCTCGTACTGTCCCCTCCTGTGAAGCCCTGGTCTTGTGAAGTGCTGGGCTGGTGAACTGCCCTGTTCAGCTACTGGCTTTTTATTGAGAGAAAACTTGCCTAAAACAATGGAAGCTACGCCCCTAGACCTTTAGGAAAATGCAATACAGTTTCCCACCTCTAGGTGGCAGCGTTGTACCATAAATTGCCATCAGTAGTCAAGATTTGATTTGAGTCTTGACCAGGCTAGGCGTGACTATTCACGATCACCGTCCCATTGTGATACAAATCAATACAGGACAAGCTACCCCATTGTGTAAAACCAGTTTGGGCTGTATTGTTGGCCATTTCCATTGTATGAACCAAGTTTCTATCAACAAACAAACAAAACCTCCGTCTCTCTTGCAAATTTATGTGTGTCTGAAAAAGTCCACTAAGATATATCGCAACACAGAGGCGCAGGAGAAAGTGAGAGCAAATCTCCCAAAGTGAGAGCAATTTCCCTGTTAGACAGTTGTCTCTGCAACTGTTGTCCCCATTGGAAGATTTCCCCTTACAGGGGACATATATAGAATTTTGGATTTCTCCTCACTTTCTTTCTAGATGACAGTAGTCACCTGTACAAATAGAAGGGTAAATCTTCCCAAAGGGGACACTGAAAGCTAAGTGTTATGTTAAGCACCACATCCTCTCCTTTAATATATTGCAAAGTCTCCCTCTCCTGTCTAATGTATTCTGATTGGCAGATGCCATACCCAATCCTTCTACCTACTTTAGACTGTGAGAAGGCCACAAGAGGGTATAGGCCACCGGCAGTGTTACTTTCTTCTGCATTTTGGTAGAACAGGCTTTGCATGGAGCCTGGAAATAGGGTTAAGTATTTAATAACAAAGCAATAGAATAAAAGGATTGGATAGTGTTCAGAATGTGGTGTGGTTGGCCCACATTGTGCCCTAAGGGTTGATGGGTATAACTAGTGAAAGGTGAAGTTTCAAATGTAATATTAATAATTTAATTTAAAAGAATACACAGAGTTTTCTTGCACTGAACAGAGAATGGGATCCTTGCCCAAAAGAGCTTACAATCTGATAAAAAAGGAATAGACTCATGAAATGTGGTTTATTTATGATACAGAGAGTAGTAATTCTGAATAAATATTACATTAGAGAGGCATGTGTGGCCTCTGTAACACAAGATTGAAATTCATTAGCTGTTAAGTGTTTGGTGATTGATTTAATTGTGGCAGTAGAAAAGAGAAGAGAGTTGTGGGGAAGGTTAAAGAGGTCACTTTATTGTCATGAATCATTGCACAGGCTAATCACTAACATCAAGATTATTAAAAGCATTATTGGACTATAATTTAAATCATGATTTACCAGCTAACCATCTGCTGCCCACAGGCAATTTTTAAAGCATCAAAGTTGAAACTGGTAGAAAATTAAATGTTCATTAGCCACATCTTCCCAGAAGATTTTACAGGAAATGTTATTATTAAAGTGGACCTAAACAAACAAAAAAAATGAAGATTTTCAATCTTATTGAAGCTAGAAATGGTAATGCATAAGCAGTACCCCTTTGTCTTGATAAAATAGCAGTGTACTTCCTGTGCCTAGGTATTGCTTTGCCTAAAGCCTCCCTAGCTGTATGTCTGCAGTGTGAGATTATCTAAACTGCTGCTGCCTCTGACTTCTTGTCTCACGAGATTTGGAGTATGATTTTCTGATGTCACTACTGGACTGCTCACTGGTCTTCTAGCTGGAGAAGAAGCTGTACCTGAGCACATGCATTGCAAGGATCTCCTTCTTCTGCTTAATTCATTCTTCTGGCCAAGATCACTCCTGCTGCTTCTTGATTATTATTCCATCAGTCATCATACCACCAGCCATTGTGGGAGCATAAGAAAGCAAAGTGTTATTCTTCTACCAAGATAGCTACCTCCACACAGGGAAAAAAATGCAGAAAGAATGTGGTATGTTAGGAAGGGGGAGAATATAAGCTACAGTCACTAGTTCTATGTCCTCTGTTTGGGTCATCTTAGTTTTATTTAATTTTTTTTACTTTTTCTCCTTCAAAATATTTAACATTTTGGGGGTTTAGGACTTGTTTACACTGTATATAGTGCATTCCAGCGCAGTTAGTTGCTGGAATGCACTGTATTGCACAGTAAACTACCCCCTTGCATTCTGGGGTGGGAGGGCGCGTGTTGGTGCATTGAAATCAAAGGCACCGCAGCCACACACCCCCGCCCGCAGTTCGATCGCCACACCAGAACGTGGGCACAACAATGCTTGCATTCTGTTCCAGTGCAAATGGAAAAAAAGTGCAGCATTTTTTTCTGATCACACTGGACCGCAATGCAGGCACTGATGAGCCACGTATTCTGGTGCGGGCGATGGCACTGCAGGTTGGGGGGCCTGATAGCAGTGCTATTGACTTCATTGCACCGCCATGCCTCCTCCTGCCCCAGCATGGGGGGAGTTTACTATGCGATACAGTGCGTTCCAGCAGCTAACTGCGCTGGAATGCACTGTGTACGGTGTGAACAAGCCCTGAATAATTGTCCAGGAATTGTTACAACAAGTCATGTACGGGAATTGGTTTTATGTTGGTGGAATTGCTTCTTTAAAATGTTTCATTTACTGCAAGATAAAGCTGCATTCAGCTCTATGGTAATTTGCTAGTCTCTTCCCTGTTATTTTCTGATTAATTCCCATCTACTTTACTTTGTAATATACTAGAGGACTAGAACTTGATATGGTTCTGTAGATTCATCACACTGCACACATTTGAGTGTCATCCTTGCAAAAGGGCCATGCTGATCTTTGTAATGTTCCAATTCTAACTTAAGAGAGGACAGATTCAACATACTTAGAAGGGTATGTTTATTTGTCAATGTACTCATTGTGGGTTAGCAGACAAGACAAGTATTTGATGAGTATGTAAATGAGCCATTAGTCTTAAAGTCAATATAAACCCAATCACTAAAGTTTAGCATTAGCTATAATATGTAAATGTAATTGTAATTCTTATTTTAAATCTGCAGCTGTCATTAAATGAATACCTTGTGATCCTGCAATGAAGGTTGTTGCTCTGGCACTTCCTGTTATAGTGTGACAATGTTGTGTCTTTGTCTCCCAATGGTGATCCAGCATTGTCACCCAATCATGCACTCTGCCAATGAAAATTACAAGAGGACATGCCAACAGACATTACACAGGCATGGCCCACTGTTGTCACTATCAGGCAAACCTGCCTGTGGAATGCAATGCAGGAAGTTTCTGCAAAGAGTTCACATGAGATCAGCAGCTCTGATATTTACCAAAGGATGAAAAAAGGTAAAAATAGTATTTTATGAATAAAACATTGGACTTGTGCACAGTACTTTAGCAAATTAAATGCCATGTAATTGGGGTTTACATCTGCTCTACTATAAGTGTTTGTAAGGTACAGTAAACTATGTAGAGCTGCTGTCCAGTTGGTTGCCATTCAGTGCTAATAATACGTGAAAGACAACTTGTGTAAGATTTACACAAATTTTACCCAGGATTCGCACATTTTTTACTTAGATTTTATTGGAAAAATGTGTGAATCATGGGTGAAAGTTGTGTGAATTTTTTTTAAATAGACCCTTTGAGACTGATGGGCATAGACAGACAACCAGTGACAGCAAGACACAGACAACATGGGTTCTAGTTAATTGGTGGCTTGACATCCCACATCCATCTCCATCCCTAGTAATTTCAAGCTCTTGACCATCATAAAATAGACAAGGTTTTGCCAAAATGACTTCTTCACAGAGGCTGGTACTCAATGTTCAGGTTACTGTGTTTGGTCATGCAGTGCATTGAAGCATCAGGATATGTTGTTTATTTGGTAATAAAGGAAGTGCCATTGTGAATACTTTATAGTAGAGGTGCACCCAAATGAAAATGTCATAACTGAAACCGAAATAAAAAAAATGTCAGACCGAAACCGAAAATGTTTTTTATTTTAACTTTTCAAAATTTGTAAATATTTTATTTTTATTTATTTTTTATAAGCTTTTAATTTTTTTATATTTATTTTTATTTATTCATTTTTTTTATCATTTTTTTTTAACTTTACTTTTAGGGGCTTAGGGGAAATATTAGGGGTCGAAACAGACCCCTGATATTTCCATTTAAAATAGAAAAAGAGGTTGAGGACACAATCTCTTTTTCTGCAGCCCCTGTTATAAATGAAAAGGAATCCTCTACTGTATACTGAGTGTTTCTGTTCATTCATAACATGTGCACAGAGTATGTTTACTATAACCACAATCATGAATGAACAGGAGGTGATGTATATCACTTCCAATTCATTGATAATTGAGGATATAGTAACCATACTCTGTCCTCAAATATTTACACATATAAACGCAGTGTTATGGTGTGAACAGGACACACAGAATACAATTGTTTTCTGTTTGTACTTGTGTTGGGCCTGCATTGGACATGGTGTGAATAAGCCCAATTAGAAAAAAAGCCCTTCATTTAATTCTATGCAACATGCTGCCATGTGTAATAACATGTTGTTGTGCATTGTGTTACATAAAAATGCTGACATGCAAACATGCTGCATTTTTTTTGCACAATATATCCACACACTTCTATGGGGTGAAAAGCGGACATAGAGGACACATGTTTTCTCTGTATCCTTGTGTTGACCTAGCTGATCAATGCCATCCAATGCACCTGGTATCAGTGAGCCCTTAGTTTTATGGTCGCAGAGTTTAATACAAAATTGTTTGCAATGGAAAAAAAAGAGAGATCATATATTTTTACTGTGCAAAAAAAAAAACAGCTCATAAGCTTTATTATAATAATGATAATAATGTTGATTTTTAGGGGGCTTTCTATAATACAAGAAAAACATATAGGGTGTTCTATGTGTTTTTATTTTTTAGTCACGTGTGTGAGGGATAACGTATGACCCTGTCTATCAGGATCTTAGGTTTCCTACTAGGAATTCCCTGATAAGCCTTCCCTGCTCTTTTATCCAGTCTTTTCTCCTGATATCACAGTGATAGTTCACTGCTGCTATCACCACCTATCACTGTGATAAAGTGGCCACTTAAACAGGCTCAAACATTAACTGAGAAGTGATAAAATAACACTGTAATATGTGGAGAAAAGACATCCTTTGATAAAGCAGACTGTATTACAGTTTATGAAACGGAGACCACAGTGTGTTTCCTGTGCTCATTATCACCGCTAGTTAATCTCTTGTGGCCTAAAGGTGCCCATACACCTTACGATTATCGGACGAAACTTTTCTCCATCCTGCCCCGATGATCGCAAGATTAATTTAGCCGTAATTAACTAAAAGCACCTGGACGATATGCGGTAAATGATTTGCCGTATTTTCGTTAGCGCAAGCGCAGTGTAGATCGTACGACTTTTGACGGACGGAAACGCCAGCAACCTTACGAAAATCGTACGATATAGCAAAGTTTTCAAACATGCTTGACCGCTAAAAGTCGTACGATTGTACAGTACTATCGGTCGGGCACTCTATTCACACGTTACGATTGTCGTACGAAAAGTCGATCGCATACGATTATCGTGCAGTGTATGGGCACCTTAAGAGTCTGCCAATCAAAGCCGTTGATTTGCATACACCAGGTAATAAAGTCAATCCCTGCAGAGAAAAGAAGCAGCTGTAGAGAAAACCTACATATAAGCAAATAATGAGGTATTATGAGAGAAGGTAAACTAAAGGTGTCTGATTTTTACAGAATAGGTGAAGTTCACAGCCTGCAACACATCACTATTGGTAATGAGCAGATTCATTCACCTGATTTGAAGGATCTCTTCACTGGTTCACTACAAGTGTCAGGCATATCACAGATATTGACCTGGTGGAGCAAATCCCTGAACCAATTTAGCTGAAATAGCAGCAAGGCAGATATAATTCATTATTAATTAAAACCACTTTTATTAGCTAGCAATGCTACTGCTAATGTCTGGTGGTTTCAAAAGCTTATCTTTTACCGAAACCACCGTTCGGTTGAAAGGCAATCATACAATTCATGCTCTTTGTCATACAGTAACAAAAATAAGGATAATTATACAGCACAAGACCCTTTGAACCTGTCAGTGAGTGATGAAAACTGTAACAAAATAAAAATAATCATCCAGAATTTTTATAATTACGGCTCATTCTGAAAAAGGTTCACACTGATCTAGAAGAAAATGCATTCGTAAAATGATAGAGATGGTTGTCAAGAAAATTGACCTCAATAGCCAAAGAAATACAAACGACATGTGACAAGATGTCCCATGAGGCCATATAGAGCCGTAAGAAAAGTTTGCACGGGACTGAAGATACAACTGGGGATTTCCAGAAACCAGGAGCTCATTTAGCACATGAAAGAGGTCTAATTGAGTGTTTAATAGCATGCCTTTAATGTATTGCCAATTGTCATAAATAATAATACTTGTCATGTTCATGGGATTTTTTTTTTTATGAGAAATGCATTTTTGTAATGTTTTTTACTGCTGCAGAAAATAATATATGTCTGTTAACTAACTTACATGATTAAAAAAAATGGCTATTTAAGCAAAAATATACAAATACGAACACATCAAAAATATATTGGACCTAATTACACTTGTGCGTTTTCAGCAAAACACATACAATACTGTGATGAACAACAATGCATCTGCTCTAAGTACATTGATAGTACATTCATAGTGACTTGCACTCTAATGCACTGTGCAATGTGTTGTGGTGTGCTAAAAAGGGTCATCTGCATCTTTTTATCCCATCCAGTGTGTTGGTAGTCCATTCATAGATGTGTAACATGTGCGGCGTAATGGGCGCAATAGTCGTTTTCGCACATAGGCACACCCGACGAATGTTTGCGTGTGTATGTGGCGGGGGGGGGGGCATGGGACTTTAAAAAATTGTGTGTGTTATTTTAATTTTTTTTATTTGTGATTTATTTGTGTGTTTTTTAAAACTTTTTTTTACACTTAACTTTATTGCTAACACATAGGGGGCTAAGAAATCCCCTATGTGATAGCCAATTCAAATAACAGGTCCTCTTTATGGAGACATCAGGGGTCACCAAGGCCCCTAATGTCACCTAGGGACCCCCAGAGAAGCTGATGAAGCAGAGATCTGCTTCACCTGCTTCTCACCAGCATCTGTTGCCGGAGAGTGACAGAGGAATGCGGAAGTGATGTAATATACATCACTTCCTGCATTCGGGGACAGGAGAGGAGATCAAAGGGAGATTGTGTACTTAACTCCCTTTGATCTCCAGTAACAGAGTCAACGTGCCGGTCCCAGCCGCACTGGCACAGCCGATCTCGGGACCGGCAGTGGTGGCAACGACGATGGTACGGGGGGGCCACACACCCGCAGCTACTACAAGCGAGAGACGCCAGTAGAAGCTGGCTGTTTACATTTCTAAAAGTTTCCCCACTCGTGTGCGCTCTGGGCACCGCACATGAGCAGGGGAAGGGGAAGGACGTCTTAAGACGCCCTCCTGCTCCTATAAGGCTCCCGCCCGACCGTTCAGGAACGGCCATGGACGCAGGTGGTTAATTAAGGGGGCACCTAGATGCCCTTTTCAAGCCCTCACATCGGCTTGAAAAAGAAGGTTTAACCTTTGAAACGCGTCGCCGTCAGCCCGGTCTTCACGGTTCTTCAGATTGTCTCCTACACTCCACCCGTCCACAGACACCGCTCGCTTCCTGACACCAGGCTCCAACCCCCGGAACTTCTACCTCTGACACGCTCTTCACGGCTCACACCGCAACATCCGCACAGTGGCGGCTCTAGACTTAGGCGAAACTCAAACGTGAGGCCCCCACTTACAGCCATAATGCAAGAAAATGCAAACAATAATTAAAAATGAACTGTATACATTGCATATTGTAAGACTAGCGTTTAATCCCAGCAGCCAGGAATTTACAGCTCCTAGAGCTAGAATTTTATTTCTGTCTCATATCTAATTCTACAAACAACTATATGCAAAACCCTAACCCTAAGGAAGTAACATGCAGAGGTCAGATGTAAGGAACGCACAGGGTGCAGAGGCCAGATCTAAGGAACGCACAGGGTGCCGAGGTCAGATGTAAGGAACGCACAGTG
Source organism: Nanorana parkeri (assembly GCF_000935625.1). Lineage (NCBI taxonomy): Eukaryota > Metazoa > Chordata > Amphibia > Anura > Dicroglossidae > Nanorana > Nanorana parkeri. Next base: position 176,911 of record NW_017306890.1, read on the forward strand.
TGCAGAGGTCAGATGTAAGGAACTCACAAAGGTCAGATGTAAGGAACACACAGTTCAGTAGTAAACACAATAAATCCTGCTTTCCTATCACACAGTATGTCATGGGTTATATGTGACATCAGTCTGGCATTTAGAAGGATCTACTCACTGGTATTGGGCAGACGGAGAGTGACAGAGGAATGCGGAAGTGATGTAATATACATCACTTCCTGCATTCGGGGACAGGAGAGGAGATCAAAGGGAGATTGTGTACTTAACTCCCTTTGATCTCCAGTAACAGAGTCAACGTGCCGGTCCCAGCCGCACTGGCACAGCCGATCTCGGGACCGGCAGTGGTGGCAACGACGATGGTACGGGGGGGCCACACACCCGCAGCTACTACAAGCGAGAGACGCCAGTAGAAGCTGGCTGTTTACATTTCTAAAAGTTTCCCCACTCGTGTGCGCTCTGGGCACCGCACATGAGCAGGGGAAGGGGAAGGACGTCTTAAGACGCCCTCCTGCTCCTATAAGGCTCCCGCCCGACCGTTCAGGAACGGCCATGGACGCAGGTGGTTAATTAAGGGGGCACCTAGATGCCCTTTTCAAGCCCTCACATCGGCTTGAAAAAGAAGGTTTAACCTTTGAAACGCGTCGCCGTCAGCCCGGTCTTCACGGTTCTTCAGATTGTCTCCTACACTCCACCCGTCCACAGACACCGCTCGCTTCCTGACACCAGGCTCCAACCCCCGGAACTTCTACCTCTGACACGCTCTTCACGGCTCACACCGCAACATCCGCACAGTGGCGGCTCTAGACTTAGGCGAAACTCAAACGTGAGGCCCCCACTTACAGCCATAATGCAAGAAAATGCAAACAATAATTAAAAATGAACTGTATACATTGCATATTGTAAGACTAGCGTTTAATCCCAGCAGCCAGGAATTTACAGCTCCTAGAGCTAGAATTTTATTTCTGTCTCATATCTAATTCTACAAACAACTATATGCAAAACCCTAACCCTAAGGAAGTAACATGCAGAGGTCAGATGTAAGGAACGCACAGGGTGCAGAGGCCAGATCTAAGGAACGCACAGGGTGCCGAGGTCAGATGTAAGGAACGCACAGTGTGCAGAGGTCAGATGTAAGGAACTCACAAAGGTCAGATGTAAGGAACACACAGTTCAGTAGTAAACACAATAAATCCTGCTTTCCTATCACACAGTATGTCATGGGTTATATGTGACATCAGTCTGGCATTTAGAAGGATCTACTCACTGGTATTGGGCAGCTGGATTTTTTACATAGGGGGTTATTCACAAAGCTGCCGAAGGATCTAGCCGTAGCTTCGGCTGATCCTTCGGCACCAGGACCCCTTCGGTCCAGTAGAACATTCCTATTGGCTATTTCACTTTGCAATAGCCAATAGCAAACCAGCTATTGCACCGGCCCACTGCTGCTGTCAATCAGCAGAGGGGACCTGAAGTTCTCCATCAGGTCCCCTTCTAGTGATTGACCGCAGCAGAGGGCGGGTGCAATAGGCAGCTTGCTATTGGCTATTGCAAAGTAAAATAGCTATGCAATCCTATGCTGATTTTTTTAAATTATTATTATTCTGATGGCAGCAGCTGTCAGAATACTAAAAAAAAAGAAACTTGCAGCTAGCAAAGAAGCTAATGCTTCCTCTGCTATCTGCCATCATTTCAGGGGGGTGCTCTCTCCCCCCTGCATTACAATGAGAGCTTAGCAGAGGTGATATGAAGGCCGACTCTGCAGAGCTCTCATGGTACTGATAGTTCAACGTCCCCTGATTACTTGGTAACCAGGGGACGCTGATCTGTCAGTACCATGAGAACTCAGCAGAGCCGGCACGCCGCCGGCTCCGACAAGCTCTCATTGTAATGACAGCTGGTCGCGGCCAATAGAAAACAGTCGGGTGAAGCTATCTGTCACTGCTAGCTCCGCCCAATCGTTTTTTTTAAAACTATTTTTCTATTCTGCTCGGTCCCACAGAGGTACCGAGCAGAATAGCCGAGCAGAATGCCACTCAGCGGCATTCGGCTTTTCACTCACTGCTCTTCGGCATATGAGAAATCAGTTAGGTGTTTTTATTTTATTCGGTGTACGGCTGAAATCAGCCGTACAAGCCTGAAGTGAATAGCCGAACAGGTCAGTTCGGCTATTCAGGTCGGTTATTCACTCGGCTGCCTACGACACCTTTGTACAGCATGACACTTTAGTGCCTCCGTTAAGGTCCAGTGCAATCTGCACAAAATAGTGCATGCAGCATTATTGCAGATTGCACAGGACCGGAATGCACTAATGTGTCACATGTTTCGGTGCCAGAGTTCGCACTGTGGGCGGGGGCGTGGCTACAGTGCCATTGAGTTCAATGCGCCACCGCGCCCCAAAACAAAGTGAGCCGGGCCAGGTTGCATTCCAGTGCATCCCAGAGGCCGAACGCTCTCCTTAGGCTGGGACTGGAAACACACGCCTCTAAGCTAATTTGTTGCCCATCCGAGAGCGCTGTTTATATGTTTTTTCTTTTTTTCTGTCTTGCAGCATTTTTGCAGATCGCACTGGACGGGAACGCATGCACTAATGTGTCACACGTTTGGGTGCCGGAGATCACACTGCGGGCGGGGGACGTGGCTACGGTGCCATTGAGTTCAATGCACCACCCCCCTTCCCGCCCCAAAACAAAGTTTTGTTGTGGGGTGGGAGGGGGTGGCACACCTTATGGTGGCACTGGGCCCTTGGGGCTTGTTCGCACCAATTACGGTGCTTTCCAGAGCGGTAGCTGCTGGAGCGCACCACAATCACCACAAAAACTTCCCCCTGTGTTCCAGTGTGGGAGGAGGCGTGGTGGTTCATTGAAGTAAATGGCACTGCAGCCACGTCTCCCCTCCCGTAGTGTGATCGGACACATGGCAAAACATTGCCTGCATTCTGTTCAACTGCAAACGCAAAAAATGCTGCATGCTCTATTTTATTCTTTTGCAGTGGAACGGAATGCAGGCAATGTTTTGCCATGCGTCTGAATACCAGAGGGAGAAGCCGCGTCTGAAGTCCCGCCGCGCAGCTTCTCCCTCTCTCTTCAGTCACAGATCCAGGAAGGGGGAGGGGGGTTGCGTTGCGAGGCTGCGGGGGAATTGCCTGCGCACATTCTCCCCGTGAGGAAATGGCTGCTCCCTCCCGGCCCAGGGGTTGACTGACCAGAGGCAGGTTAGTTGAAGCTTTAGAGGCGAGCAAGGCGGCCGCGAGGCCCTCGTGAGTGCGAGGCCTTAGGCGACCGCCTAACTCGCCTAATTAGAGAGCCGCTTCTGCATCCGCACTATAGGCTTCTCCAGCAAACACCTGCAGGTCACAGCTCCGTCGGGCTGTCCGAAAGCCCCAGCGTGAATCCTTCTCCACTGCGGCTGAACACTCCGGCACCTCCAACCGCTCTCCAGCTCCCCCATCCAGGACAACACGTCGCTCTACCGCTCCACAGCACCTGCCATCAGAGGACACCAGTGCCAGCATTCCTGAGGACCACCCCACGGCCCACAGCCCTGACACAACACGGGCCTCACTGTCATCGCTGAGAGCCGCCCTCCACTATCCCCACGGTGAGTTACAGAAGCCCACCCCTTCTTCACCCACCATTGCATACCTCACCCCCTCGCGTTTGTATCCCCATCTGCCTACTGGGTTGAAACGCCACGCCACCCTGAAAAAGAGGGACCACTACCACCACCACTGCACCCCATCCGCTTCACTGCAACCCGACGATTACAAGCGAATACTCACCCAGCCTCAGGTGAGTACAACACTTACGCTTACACCCCCCTCTACCACATTTATTGCGCCAGGTAGCGGCGCTTCCGTCTCCAATTTTTTGTTTCCCTACAGCACACGTGTTGGACACCCCGGTCCAGACAGAACGGAAGCCGCACACCAACGCTACCCCCCCCCCCCGTACTTATACCTACCACACCACAAGCGTTAACCGGTGTACCCACCAAGTACTGCCTCCCTCCTCCGCATTTTCCCCGTACCTCTGACAAGCACCACACAAGGGGTAAAACTCTCAATTTTTCACGCTCAACTCCCTATACAGGACCCAGAAAATCACTGTAAAGTGCTACTATAGTGCTTACAGGATCCCTGTAGGCTGACCAGGTATTTCATATGCATACTTACATTAGGCAAGGCTGAACCAATGTAAGTATGCATAATACTTTATAACTAGAGTTCAGTTTTAAGGACTATTTCATAGTAAAGGCTAAACAAATATTGTACTCACTGCACAGGCAGTATGTAAGCACTTTTAGAAGCCTATAGCTTAAAAAGGAGAGTGTCACAGTCTGGGATCAGGCTCAGAGTCAAGTAGCTGAAACAGCAGGCAAGTTCATATGGGAGCAGGCAGAAGCATTGTCAGTGATCAAGTCAACGTCAGTAGCCAAAAGTATCAGGTTTAAAGTGGAAGATAATATGCATACATGGTACACGAGTAGCGGTATTAAGGATATAGTTTAACAGGAAGCAAGATACTGACAGGAGCACAATAATCTGCCAAAGAGGAACTGCACAGACATGACCTAAATATATAGCTTAGGGGAGGAGCAAAGAGTTCAGTAGAAAACTGAGTTTAACTGAAGATTTCACAAGAGATCAGGCAAGGAGCTATGCAGAGTTTCAGGTGGTTTATCAGAAAGTGCCATTGCTGAACACAGCAGAAACCCTGGGTTCAGATCCAGATTCTGCAAGAAAGACATCAGGCAGCCTCTAATGAAAAATAATCAACATTAGAGTATATTAGTTAGCAAAATACTGTACTGCTTCATACACAGTATTTAGGCACATTTACTAGGCCATATCTTGAAAATGAGAGACCCCAGGCAGCTTTTTTCACATAAAAAAGTTGGCAACATATTGTACTATTCCATTTAATTAACTATTTAAGCACATTTTATTAGCCACATTTTATCTTTTAATCAAGAATTCAACATTAGAGAATAACTATTTCACAATAAAAAAGACAGTAAATATTGTACTGAATCGATGCACAGCATTTAGACTCTTTTATTAGGCTACATGTTGACAGGTAGATCCCATCAGGTTTTTAATACAGAAATCAAAATGAGAGATTATTGTTTCACAGAGAAAGTCATAATATTGTACTGATTCTATGCACATTATATAAGCAGCTTTTACCAGGTCACAGTTTCACAGGGAGACAACAGACAGGTTAAAATACTGCCTAAGAGAGTTAAGAAATATATCCACAGGATCGAGCAAAACTTAAAAACCTAAAAGCACTCTTGGGACTTTGCACAGGGCAACAGGTAGAACTAGAACTTGCTAGAACTTTACATTCCAGGCTTTTCTTTTACGTTGGTCTTTTCAAAGCACTCTTTATAGCACGATACTGCTAAGAAATGCCAAGTCTCCAGCATGATTTTACAAAACAATAGTCTATTTTCAGCAGCATGAACCAGCAATAGAGGAACACACTTTCCCATTGTTAGGAACAGTCAAAAATGTTTTCAGGCACTGAGCAATAGTGTTTTTTCAGAAGGGAAAATGTGTAGGCTATAAACTAAAAGCTGGAATATTTTTAGCTTCTTTAACAGACCACAAAATATACACTTACACCTTATGCAGCTACTATCCTGAGAAAGCCACAGGTCCTGCAAACAGAAAACCATAAATTGGCCTCATTCACACCTGTTATGGGCATACAAACATGTAGCTTCTTTGCGTATTTGTTGTGCATTTGCATAGGGCAGCCCATTAATTTTATCGGCCTGCCCTATGCACCACAAATGCAGCAAACAATTCTTATGCAGCTGTTTTAGCTGTAAGCCTCAGGAGTTTTTTTTCTTGCTTGTTTGTCATGTGTTTTGCAAATATGTGCAAACAAAAACATGCATCTTGCATGCCACATGTGAGGTGCCATTGACAATAATGGCACAGTCATCACAATATGTGCTTTTTGCAATTTTTTGGGAAAAGCAAATGCTGATTTATGTTAGTTTCCACTCTCTGATCACTGGCTGCAGGTATTTGATGCTTCTGGGCATGTCACATATTTGCTGCTCTGCCCAATGCTGTGGCTCCTAATGGCGCCCTTACGTCTTTAAGTAATGTAGGAGCCAGCGGGAGGAAACAGGTATTTAACACAACAGCAGATGTTGGATACCTGCAGTGCCCATAATCTGCAACACAGCAGAGTTTTAAGATATGGTCTGTCGGAAAGGTAACTATTAGAACATAAGTTCCTCTACAAGTAATATAAGTGCACAACAAAAAGATTCATATTTAAAAGTACCTAATTAATTTACACTGTAATGTGGATCCTATACAACACTCATCAACCCAACCACAGATTTATACAAGGTGCTACCCTAACACGTAAACACTATTTAAACTCCCCAAAGTATAATTCAAAATAGTCATGCTAACCATAGTATATAAATGTTGTTAAATAGTATAAAAAACGACGTAGAAATAATTTAAATGCAATATACAGTATATTAGGACACACATATATCTATGTGATGTATACAATGTATAGGATTAGGAACTATAAAAACAAAAAGGATTCCCGTCAAGTGCTTAAAAAAAAGCATCATGTTGGGAAAGGACCTGGTTCCAAGATGTGTAGCACAAAGAATAATGAGTATAATAATACATCAGAAATGCATATGATAAAGCAAACAGTTAAGTCAACAAATATACACAAAGGTTGATGGACCTGTGTCTTTATTCAACCTCAAATACTATGTAATGTTCTTCCTCCAGTATGAGCAATCCTAATGAACAATGAGACTAATTGCTATGTACTACCACACAATTTATAATGAATATGTGAAGTAAAGTGCAAAAAATAAAGCAATATTAAATTGGTTGGTTTTTGGGGTGCCCTATACCTGGCAGCGAGTTAATGAAATACCAAAATGCACTGTATTGGAGGTGATGACTCAAGGATTCCTAGACCGCTGCAGAGGAGGGGTAGAGACACTCAAGGAACAGGTCTAAGAGTCGGCCGACTTGGAAACTCGGGTTAGTATAACTTTTTATTTTACCCTAGGCAAAAAGGAGAAGTTAACCCTTGCAGTGCAGGGGTAGCCTCACTGCAAAGGGTTAATAAAATTTCTGCCTGAAGTTCTTTAAATAAACATACAAAAATGATAACCAAAATAGAATCAAAGAAACATTCCATTGAATTGTGGTTGGAAGTAATTATCAGGAGTATGTTGCTAATATACGCGCATTGCTGATCTTAAAGTGATATTAAAGTCAAAAGGTTTTTAAACTATCTCAAATGCTGACAAAATCACTTACAATGGATGCTGCTTCTTGATATTTAACATTTTTAGCTTCCTACAGAATCAGCTGGTCCCCTAAGAACTGGCCCTATATTCTGTTATAGGGTGGCTCCTTTTCCTTGCAGTGTCCTATGGAGCCACCCTTGTGTGTGCTAGTAAGCTGTGTGTGTCTCCACAATCACACAGACACAGCAAGGCAATCCACCCCCCTGCAGTGGAAAGCTTTTGGAGAATGTGTTCTGTTTCTTCTGATCTTATACTGAAAAGGAAGTTTAGGGAGGCTGAGCTGAGATAATTGGAGCCAGTTAAGTGTTTGGCAAAAACGTAAAGAAATACTCTCTGGGCAATGTATATGTGTTTGATCTGGATTCATTAGTAAAAAAAATGTTTGAGAGTTTAATGCTACTTTATACAGTATGTTCTGTATTTTTTTCATCTTGGCTAGGGTAGGGGAGGGTTAAAAACAGCTATCCATTTTTATTTTTTACCACCTGCGTCTTCCCTTCACTTCTTCACCTGTACGCTGAACAGAAAGTTATTGGATATGTTTCCAATGTGAGCGGCATCCCCTCTTAGACAGTTGTCACAGGTGTGTCGCTGTTGGAAGAATTTCCCTCATTTTGTGATCTGGTGGCAACTCAAAATGTTGGGTTTTCACTCACTTTTATTCCCAGTGACATTGGTGATTAGGACAATTAGACTGATTATATTTCCCTAGTGACAAAGACACCAATAAAAAAATCTCGATGGTTCTTTCCTCTCACCACTTTTCTTGCCTTTAACTATACTAAAGGGTTGCATTAATCTATCTGACTATTATGTGCAGGCAGCTTTAATATTTTTCTCAAACGTTTTGTGACATAATTCTTTGTAGTCAGCTCAGAGGGAACATGATTCTTGAACAAGTGAGCACACTATTCTGCATTTTCACAGACTCGTTATTAGGTTCATTCAGTAGATAACGATAACTGCAGCCATTTGTAATTTAGTTGGGTGTTCAATACACAGGTGAAACTCAAATAATTAGAATATCGTGCAAAGTTCATTTATTTCACTAATGCAACTTAAAAGGTGAAACTAATATATGAGATAGACTCATTACATGCAAAGCAAGATAGTTCAAGCCGCGATTTGTCATAATTGTGATGATTATGGCTTACAGCTCATGAAAACCCCAAGAACCCCAAATCCACAATCTTAAAGGAGAACTATGACATGAGTGATTTCCACTCACCTCATAGTTCTAAGCCGACCTGTGACAATGAGACTGTCACAGGTCGGCTCAGTAGATCGGGAGGTGAGAGAACACATACCGGGTTTCCTCAACTCTCGATTCTGTCACGGCTCTCTGCCGTGACAGGGGGAGGGGCTGGATTCCCATCTCCCCGCTCCGATCTGCCAGCGCTGACTGGCGGAACGGACGGGGAGGGGGCGGGTACAGCTGGCTCTGACTCTAGATAGTCAGAGCCAGCTGTCACTCACGCAGCTGGGCGGATCCCGTCATCTAAGTCGGGATCCGCTCCAGGTGCGGCGTCTCAGTATACCGCGAGCTGTAGCTCGCGGTATACTGAGCTTAGGGTAACGGGAGGACGCTAGTTTGTGTCCTCCCGTTACCCCAAGGAGAACTATGGGGAAAAACACTGACCCCATAGTTCTCCTTTAAAAAAGTAGAATATTACATGCAATCAATAAAACAAGGATTGTACATAGAACAATATCGGACCTCTGAAAAGTACAAGCATGCATATGTACTCAGTACTTGGTTTGGGCCCCTTTTTCAGCAATTACTGCAATTACTTTTGCATGATATTCTAATTATTCGAGTTTCACCTGTAAATATTAGGAGAAACACTGAGCTACTATGCAGGTAGGCTATTGCCCATGAATGAAAAAAATACAACATTTTCATGTTTGACTGGAGTGTACTTTTACCATGTTCTGCCATTTATAAACTTAAAGTTGCTTCACATTCTTATCTAATACTCATTTAAGACTGTTATGGATCAAAAAGCTGAATTATAAAAGAAAATGGAGAGTTTGGATTAAAATTTAAAATGTAATGAAAAATGTGCAATACGGTGAAGGAAGGAAGGTTTTCCATGAGTAAGTCTCCCCTTTCAGTTCTGCTGTAATCTTTAAAGTTTCATTAAAGCAGATGGAATTTTAATTCTCACAAAAGTTATACAATCTATATGAGATATCTGCTTTCATCTGTTCAGATAAAGTCAATTCCATACAAAGTGTTTGTGTGCTCTATAGCAAGCAAGCTTGACGTTTATTGGCTTTAAATGGAATGCATACAAGTTTTAGATATGTTTCCTTTATTTATTTTGGTCAGGACTAAAACATTTAAAACATTTTAACATATTTTCCTTTTTATTTATACCTATGAATATTATGTATTCTTCTATCGAGATAGCAGGTTGTGCTCTTACCTTCCTCACCACTGAAGTAAAAATGTATTGTTTACTGAGCTCAGTAACTCAAGTGGAAATTTACACACAATATTTAAAGAGTCAGAGAGTGGACGTATCCCCATTGCATATCTCAATCCAAGGTTTTAATAAGACAAAGTGTGCCAAGGTTAAAAGCTAGCAGGATGCATCCAGAACTACTACCACCAGTGATTTTGCCTATATTAAGGTCAATCCATAACCCATTGCACTCCTAAATGGAATAGATCCAAAAATTGGATAATGGGTGCTGCAGTGACTGCGGATGGCGCTCCTGACAGATCAGTGATAAGTTAAGAAATCACCAGCGCTCCAGAATTCCAAGAATGTCAGACCTTGTTTATTGACAACCAATCAGGTCTCACAATGTATATATACATCATGTATATATATATATATATATATATATACATACATTGTGAGACCTGATTGGATGTCAGTAAACAAGGTCTGACATTCTTGGAATTCAGGAGTGCTGGTGATTTCTTCAGTTATCACTTATTTGCCTATATTAAGTCCCCAGTCGTGTGGTTACAGCAACTATAAAGGGGAGTCAGTGGCTAAGATAAATGTGGGGTGAACAACCTGCAAACTCCAGCGGTATTGAACTGGAGTAACAAGAATAATGTTTTTTTAAGGGGGAGGAGTGCAGGCATGCAGGACAGATGTCTTTGTATCTGGTTCTGCATCTTCTTCTTCTCGGCTTGCAACTCATTTGATGTCGCTGTCATCAGATGTGGTGCAGATTTATGTGGTTAGAAGTCTTTTCGTTGTTTCATAGGATGTATTCATGAAATACAATAAAGAGGTGGGGCTGGCATCTATACCTCCATTTACTGCCACTTTGGTTTTCATCTGTATCTGCTATGAAGAGTGCTATGATGAGTATGTTTTTTTTTTTGGGGGGGGGGGGGGGTCTTTTTCCCCTTTTTCCCCCAAATTAAAG
>NW_017306890.1:187623-260773 GCF_000935625.1 Nanorana parkeri
GGGGGGGGGGGTTCTGTTTCCCCCATTACCACCACATTGAATGGAAGGCTAATGACATTAGCTGAGTTCCTCTCCTAACAGTCTCAGCTCAAGGTGTGATCTAGTGCAAATATTTCCTTTTTTCCCCTTTGAGACCTAATTGGACAAAACATTTTGAGGTTTGCCTTCACTTTCCCCTTGTTTTACAGAGCTGTTTTCCCTAAAACAGCCTTGAAGAACCTCCGGTATAGGTGAAGTAGTCTAAAAGACTGCACCTTATCTGGGAGACCCCCCTCCCCCCAAGTGCTAACCCTGGGAGTCATTGCAATTTATTTAATATGTTTTGTGAATAATGTAATTTGCTTTTCTGCCTATTGCTTAATAAAGATATAATTGAATTCTCTTGTGATCATGTCCAGGAATTGTTTCCATATGATGTAACAAAATGTGTTGCAAAGCTTTATGTAATGCCATTCCAGTACATCTGCTTTGGGTCCAAATGAAAGAGAATGATATTGCTTGGTAGCGTGAGGAAAAATATACTATGTTTATACCAACAGGATTCAGTGAAATATTATTATTCTCTGCTGATTCAGCATACAAAAAGCAAGTGCCTGTCATGTACCTGATTGGAGATCGAGCTAAATAGGGGGCTACTCTTGCACCACCAATTCAACTCACCTGCAGATGGTAACAGGTGAGGGGAGGACTCAGTGAGGCACCGGTGCCGAAGAGGTGGTCTGCAGTTTGAGTGCGTTGACCAGGGTAATGCGTCCACAGGAACTGATGTTGCAGAAACTTGAGGTACCACACATTGCGAGGTCAGAGTGGAGGTGAGCTGGTAATCGGGGTCAAGGTCACAAGCTGGGGGTCATGCACAGAAAGATAAAGATCAGATACACAGGTAAGGTGGTCACAGTTATCGATGGTCAGAAGCATGATCAGGGTCAAAGGCCGGAGTCATACATGTGCAAATCTGGAGCTCAGGTGAAGAAATAAATCTGAAGGCTTAAAAGCAGAGTCGAAGTTGTCAGTCACGGTCATGCACAGGTAAACAGAGTCACAGGAAATAGATAGCACAGGAACAAGGGAAAGCTGAAGACCAGTCAGCAACGGACTCAGTGCTCACGCTGATTCTTATAGGCCATCTGACGCCACTGACTTATGTACATGTGCGCGCTAACGTTTGTTCACAATGTTCCCATTACGTTTGCTCATAACTAAGCGCACATGGTCGTACACATTTTCACGCAAATCTTTTCACACACTTCCGCAGGCACAGGCGCGTATCCGGATACCACCATGCATGCTACCCCTGGCTACAGCATGTTTGCCCATAATACATTTTTGCCTGGAAGAATGAAGTTCAGCTATAGTCAAAATGTCCTTGTAAATGTAACTGCAGTGGCTAGGGATGCACTGCAGGGGTAGCGGTACTTGAAACATGTGGTCTCAGAGGCCCAGCAGGGGTGCACACATACCTCTAGAAGTTACATTGCATTTAAAATAAAAAATTAATCCTTGAGATGCATTCAGATTTATTCAGGGAATGCAGCCTACCTGCTGAGTAGTTCCGTTTTTAGTCCAGACATTGTTGTGCTGCACCATTCCACTCCATTCCTTTTATTCTCTACACTGTTGATCCTTCAATACACTTTCGACTCATTCTGTAACACCGTCCTTGCTGCCCTTCACATACAAATTCTGATTTCAAATTCTGAAAGTGTGTCACAGTCTCTAAACCAATTAAAACCTAACTTGGACGTTTAATGTGATTGGAGATGCAGAGAGGGAGGGAAGTTTAATGAATAACTCCATCTTTCATAGCATGTTTCATATAACACCATTATTCGGGGTATAAAATGAAACATGAGAAGGCTTGGGTGGTACTAGTGGAGGGGTTTTACGGCAGGGGGAAGGACAATTGGGTGGAAGGAAAAAGGTAAGGCTTTCCCCCTTGGGCAGGCAATCTGTAATAATTTTATACTTATTTGTGTTTTTAAAACAGGGTAATTTTTATTCATTACAAGTGGTATGCTGTACCATCTCAATAAGAATTTTAAATTTGTTACTTGATATTTGGTACTGGGTGAAAATGTAAATTATGAATGTAATATTTTCCCACCTGGTTCCAGAGAAGAAAGTCAAGTTTAGGCTGGTTTCCCAATGCTACAGGTAGAGGATAGTAGGACTTCTACCTGTGTATGGCTGCGAGCGATGTTGGTATAGGATGGACAAACAGTGTTTAGGGGTCAACATACAGGTGAAATTCGAATAATTAGAATATCGTGCAAAGTTCATTTATTTCACTAATGCAACTTAAAAGGTGAAACTAATATATGAGATAGACTCATTACATGCAAAGCAAGATAATTCAAGCCGTGATTTGTCATAATTGTGATGATTATGGCTTACAGCTCATGAAAACCCCAAGAACCCCAAATCCACAACCTCAAAAAAATAGATTATTACATGCAATCAATAAAACAAGGATTGTACATAGAACAATATCGGACCTCTGAAAAGTACAAGCATGCATATGTACTCAGTACTAGGTTTGGGCCCCTTTTGCAGAACTTACTGCAATTACTTTTGCACGATATTCTAATTATTCGAGTTTCACCTATATATGCATAGCTTTTTAAAGTAGATAAAGGTCTGGTGAAGGCTGAGGGAGGTGAAGAGTAGAGATAAAGTGTCTGAGTTGTAGGGCCTTTCATAAGTCTAGGTCACAAGGACCTTCAGAGATTGTTATGTTGAGGGCCATTGTCCAGTGAGAAGAAATTGAGCTACTTGGCATCTCTTACTGCAGAGTAGACAGTGGAAAGTGCAATCAAGAGGGTCCAGGGTAAACTCTGAATTACCGATAATGGGATATAGGGGAGAATGGACAGGTGAGAGGTAATGCTTAATGAATGCCTGAGCACAAATCTTGATAGAAGGTCCTATACTGGGGTGAGCCTTCAGTGAGGGAGGATCTGAGATGCACATTTGGGAGTATACCAAAGTGGTGCCATCCAGGCCTCAGTCTAGAGGTCACTGGTTTGATCAGCTGGTTGGTATTGGGCTTGTATAGTTAAGATAAAGTTGGGCACATATAAGCCTGTCAGTCATTCAGGGCACTACCCGGATCCCCATACACTTTTTATGGCCAATAAATTGCATATAAGGCTTCAAAATGGGGACCTTTAATTTTCTGAGTTCTACCCCCATAGACTTGCATTGAGTTCTAAGTTCGAGTTAGAACTTTTTCCATGTTCGAAAGTTCGAGTTAGAACCGAACACGGGGGTGTTCGGCTCATCACTAGTCACTACTGTATGTAATCAAAAGTAAAGAAAACATTAGTATGGTGTGCGGAAATCATCATAGCCCCTGTACAGTATTATATTGTTTTCAAAAGGTAATATGTGGGCAAAAACCGAGGGTGGCCGCAGGGGATGAATTCCCTGGTGGAATAGGCCACCCCATGAGACATGCGTGTTTTACCAGTCTAATTTTGTGGTGTAATTTGACTATTCTGGATCCCGCTAGCTATTTTCTATGGGTATATGAATGTGAATATGAAGGGATCATGTGTTCATCTATCACATAGATATACTGTATGTGGTCATTTTGGCTGCAAGAAAGCCAGGTTTGCACAGGTGTGACACAGGGTTGCCAGAATTAGAGTGAGAGGGCTATTCCAGGGGGAGGAGGCAGGGGACAGAACGGGACTGTTCAAATTGAACTCAGCATCCCTCCCTCCCAAATATGTCAGGGGTGGATGAGGTGATGGAAAGGAGACTATCCAGGTAAGCATGGAGGACACTCATTCAAAACTGGGAGTCTGACAGGTCAGAGCAGGGGCTAATGGGGAGTAGGGGGTCGAGTTATACCTGTCTGGCAGCACAGCGGCTTAGTGGTTAGCAATTTTGCCTTGCAGCACTGGGAGTCACAATCTATGCATCCAGGGATAGTGATTGATTCCTAACCTCATTTAATCGAATCCTGTACCATAACATGCGGTCTGCCAGCGTAACTTGAATAGGTGACAGCTGATGCTTGTAAATGGAAGATCTGGAACTTCTTTTGCAGGAAATCGCAAGTTCCTGCCGCAGGAATCCCAAATCGCAGCTAATGATATAGGTGTGAGGCTCTATTCACACCAGGGAGGTTGCGGATCAGCGCGGTTTCTGCACTGATTTCAAAAGGGAGGTTTTTGGAGTTTTTAATTGCATTTCAGAGCTGAAACGCAATAAAAAATGCCCAGAACCACGCTGATGAGCGCGGTTCCATTGAAAGCTGTATGTAAACCGCACTGATCAGCGCAGCAAAAAAGGGTCAGGGAGCAATTTGGGTGGGGGATGGTTCGGAACACGCTGAGCCATGCGGTTGCATGAAGGTCCCCCATAGCTATGTATGGGATTGTTCATGTCAGCAGATCCGCAGGGCCAAATCCACGCGGCCGAACTGACCTAGTGTGAATGGGGCCTTAATGAGGCCTTATACTTGTCATGCATGCTGATGCAGTGGGCATGCAGTGAGCATACTTTCCCATACCAAGTCTGATCTGGAGGAAAAAACAGTGTTTCACCAAAGGAAAAAAAAAGATTCCACCAAGAACTGGGTAAGAGGTGACTGTTAGAACCAAAACTGATCATATTATTTCTACACAGTGATTTATGTAAGTAAAAATAGCATTTGATAAAAAATATAACATTTGGAAATCGCTAACCATTTGCTATGAAAACAATTAGTATTCAGTACCTCTCCAGGAATTGCTTTAGAGATGGATATTAGAGAGTGGGGGGAGGGACAAACGTTGGAATAATGCATATAGCAAAGAAGCATAAATGGCTGAATATAACAATACTTAGATTGCTCAAATTGAAACATTGAATATTTGTACTTTGAACATAAAATGTGTCCTTTTATTGTATACAGGTTGGTAATAGTATAACAAAGTGCACTGAGATGACAGAACAGACCAAGATGCTAGGGTGGTGTGAACATTAACCCCATAATTTATACGCTCTCTTCTCAAATGGTAAAAAAGAGGAAAGAAAATCTTACTAGAAGCATGCCACTGCTAGTCTCCTGCTAGAATAAAAGCTCTATTTTATTACAATAAAAAAAATAAACCCACTTTCCTCTCGTACCCAGTAAGTAACCATGGAAACACTGGCTGTTATTAGTTCTGCTAAGCATATACAGCTGACTTTTCAGCACCCCTTCTTATTTCATTCTCTCCTCTGTCTGCTACACTTGGCTGCGTTTTCTTCTTCTGTGCTCACAATGGTCCATATATATCAAAGGGTCCGACTGAAAATGTCCAGCCTTGTCTACAGCAACAAGTCATACCCTTGCTTTCATTTTCTAAACTTCATTTAGAAAATCACAGTTAGAACACGTAACTGGTAATTGTTGATATTACAGATCAGATTACAGATATGATCAGATCACCAGTAGTGTTGATATATGTTGCTTACTGTTTGTCCATATCAACCATATTGCTCGGCCTTGACTTTTCTCTTACCATTTTCTGGTATTTTAGGGTACCCGACCATGCTCAGGTTAACAGGTTTAGCCGTGTTTAGGGGCAGCCTGTCACAGGCTTTTGTTCACTTCAAACTGTTTTTTCATTCCCATACGGAAATGAAAAACCCACTTGAAGCAGGTCAAATGCAGATTTGGTGGTCAACTACAGGTCACTGCACCTGTCAATGAATTATGAATGATGTCAGAAGCACGTCAAACTGATACCATCAACCAACCCAGGCCAGTGGTCCCCATAATGCAGCCTGAAGGCCAGATGCAACCCTTTGCTTGCCTTTAATTGGCCTTGTTCCTCCTACTGATGTCAACAATGAGGCACTATTTCTCCCACTGATACTAATGCAAGGGCACTATTCCTCCCACTAACACAAACAATGGGGCATTATTCCTCCTCCCACTCACCAAAGTTGCTAGGCCATTTTTTAATCCCACTGCTTACTAACCCTGAGGCGCTTTTTTAGTCTTACTGACAAATAAACCTGGGGCATTTTCTGCTCCCACTGGTTACAATGTGGCCTACCTATGGTCTGAAGGACAGTGAACTGGCCGTTTGTTTAGAAAATTTGAGGACCTCTGTGTAAGATGATAGTCTCCCAAACAAATGTATATATATCTATATATATATAGATATATATATATAGATATATATATATAGATATATATACCAATTGTTGATGGTTTACTATTCTTAAGCAAATTAAATGTCACCCAGTTAGGGTTTAGATCTACTTTTACAAAAATAAAGCTTTCACCGCCCACAGCCTACAACCGGTTTTCGACACATCAGTCCCTGAACCAGCCAGATATCACTGACAAGGCCACATAGCTGCTTGGCATGCCCTTCTGAGCCAAGACTGCACATGTGCTGTGCAGTTAGGCCAGATTCACACCGAATCCTTTAGCATCTGATTTTCAACAGATGTCAATGGATGCCACAGGAAGTTAACCTGAAAAATCTGTGGGTGTGAATGGGACCAGTTCACACTGCTGCATTGTGTTCCATTGTGTTGCAGTGTGCTGAGAAAAAGTAGAGTAGAATGCTCTACTTTTTTCAAGCACAAAATAACACAATGCATACAAAATGGATGTCAACACAATGCAACTGAACGGAACGCAAGCAAAAAAAATATGTAGACATTTGTTAAATAAAATAAACATTGGCAAAAAAAGAAAAAAATGCAATGCAATAAAACAGAACGCAACAGAGGTTGAAATTGTATGTCAATAGATCTCTATCCACTTACATTTTCAGTCCGATTTTGGTGTGAACGGGCCCTTACACATTAATTCCCACCCTCTCCATTTGTGGCCACACATGCTAGTGTAATTGTCCTTGTAATCCATGAAAGGAATGTTCCTTTGTATGTTATTACTAGGTGTGGTCAGGCAGTCGGGCAGTAGCTTTGTCCCTGCTGATACACCGATTGGCATCAGTGCTACCTTATCCTTTGTAACCAGGCCACAGAGACAAAGATGACATGTTCAAATACACTTTGCTAACAAACAATTCAACCATTACCCTTGGAGCCCTTTACACTCTTAAAGAGACCCTGTCACCAGACCATGATGGTAGGTTAATTGTCTCCGGTCTAAAATTGGCCCTAGTGTGATATTCTACTGGGTGTGCCCAAGATGGCTACCCCAACGGCAGATAAATAGTGATTTGAGTCCGCAGGAAGAAAAGTGCTATTGAAATATTAATTAATTACAAATGCTCATCTCACCTATGACAGCACCATATCACCTTAATACCATTTAGCTGTAAAAGATTTCAATAAGTCCAAGGCTAAAGCTGCCATTTAGCATGAGAAAAACTCTGAGAACATGACTGCATTGAATTACTTTTTGTTCAGTAGTTTTATTTTTTAAGAATAGACTTTGCGAGAAAGGCAATAAACAATGTCTATTTGTGCAGAAGAAGGCAGCATGTGAAGGGTGGCTTGCTGAGCTATTCCTGCCTAGGGGTGTTTTTAGAAGTTGTCCCTGTTCGTTTGCTTTCTGCAACCAAAGCGAGCTGAAGCATTAGCCGAAAGTTCGGCTTAATTCTTGGGCTCCTTAGTAAATAACCCCTTAAATATTGTATTTTGGTATCTGCACTAAGGTTATAGCTATGGGCGACAATTTAACGCAGGTCTAAATCTCTCATCTCAGCTTTACCATGTTAATGTCATTGCAAAATTTGATTTCAGTCTTTTAAATCCGTAGCTTTGCTTAAAATAATACCTGATGATGCTGCCATGAAGTTTCCAAGGGAGGGTGGGACATGGTTCAATTTGATTTCAGAAAAAAATGGCTCCCTGCAGGTTGCTGCCCTTTTTCTCATTAAAGCTCCACACCACCACCTATACCCACCTAAGCCCCAGCTATCATTCCAAACAAACTACACCTTCCCCATCTAACCCACACCCATTCTGCAAACAACCATCTGATGCCCTCTCCCACCGCAGTCAAGCCTCCCCTCAGCTTACTTGCTCCAGGGAGTTGCATTCACTTGCTACAGGCACTGCAGAGTTTGGGGTCTAAATGGGAGCAGTGAAAGTACATAGGCCCATTATTATACATTCCATCGGACCACCAAAGTTAAAGATGCTTTCACACTTTCCATTGCTGGCTCATCTTCCCTAGAGAAAGCTTTGGCTATGTATGTTAATTACACATACACTGTAAGAATACCTAAGGATATGTTTCTTCTTATCCAGTTTTCAGTGTATATTAGAATGATGATCCTTGTGCAAGTTCACTCCTATAATTTTGAGTGTATTGATGGCGTTTTCTCTCAATGATATATACGCAGTTAAAGTGTATCGTAGCCTCAAAACAAAAATGTAATATTTTGCAGATTACAAGTCTTTAGATGTGGTGGTTGCATTAGTTTGATATTTTCAAGCTAAGAACATTATTAGCAAATACAGCAAATCCCTGTTGCTCTCGCCAGGAATGCAGTGCCCATGTCACTTCATGTGAGTTGAAAGATACAGCATAAACAATGTTATCTCTCTTTTGTCAACTACTAGCTCCATCAATCCACCATGTAATGGAGATAATTAAAGGTAGACATGTTTGTAGTCTAGCCTGTTTGACAACCTTGGTTCCTCTTGCATACATACTATGAAGAAGTGAGTCTGAATACAAAAGTACATGAAGTTTGTTATTCACAGCATAACTAGGTGAAAATGCATGGGCAAAAAGCATGAGTAAAGAAAACGAATGCGGCTATCACATCTAAGGACTGGTAATGCAATATAATACATGTTTGCTTTGGGGTTTAGATACGTTTTAAGCATAGATCAAATTTGGCTCCAAGACTGTATTGGTTTTCACAAAGACCCTGATACTAAAGCTTTTCTTCAGCAGACTTCTCTACTCTTGTACCAGACTAATGTCTTAACAAGTACAGCTATTTATTCTGTGACCATCTTAAATGCAACTGGAGAGCTTGTTTTTAAGAAACATCTAATTTATCCTATGAAATGTATTCCATATAAGCAGTGCGATCTGCCCAAAAACTAATAGATGAAAATTAACCATTTATAAGTTCACACCAATAAATATCAATTCATTGTAGCAAACTGATCCTTGTGCATTATGATAAAGTACAAAGGCTCATGATTAGGAAAGGCTGAGGGCTGGAAATTGTGCTACGGAGTTAACAGGATTACAATATCTAATTTACTTAGCACATCTGCAAGCAATCATGTTCATTTTTTAGCAAGAATTTAAAAAGTCACAGCTTTCAACATAAAGAAATTCTGATTAAATTAGATTTGAACGCAAATATGGTTTCTAAAAATGGACTGGCTGTTGCTGGGTAGAAGGTGCAAAGTCTGCTTTAGCATAATTATTATTTTAAAGAGATTAACAACTGTAACTTTATACAAAAACATCTGCAGCTGATGGCCACTTACGTCAGAAATTAGAGTAAATGTGTTGAAAAAGTTTAGGTGATACTGTATAAGCCAACACTACATGTCATGCTATGGGTGCAGTTCTCGCAACATACAGTATAGCCATTCATTCATTCTAAGAGCCATTCATTCTGCGAATCTCTGTGAACATTTGTTGTCTAGATGAAGCTGAGGAGTATGGGAAATAAGTGCTTATTTCTTATGCTCCTCATTGCGATCTAGTGGCTATATTGTGGTATTTTCCTGATATTTAATTCGGCCCTGCAATTTGTTTATAAATAGACCCCATAATGCTTATTCATACTCAGACCCAATTATCATGGTAGCTAGTTTGTGGAAGAAATTCATAAAATATTTTTTATGTGTGACAGGGTCTTATCAATACATTGCAGCCTATGTATAACAGAAATAGCATAGCATAATATTGTAGGGCACAGTGTGATTAAAAACAAAGTAGATTGTTTTCAGAAGTGATTTATCTTGGTCTATTTTACATTTCAAAAACCTGGCATTTTACAGGCGTGTGTAGACTATTTTTATCCACAGTATTTCCAACTATATGCTGCATCCCACGTCACATTATTTGTGCCAGGTTTTCTTTTTTGCATGGTAGCTTTGCTTTAAAATTATTATTGATTATGACATTGCATGTGTGGCTAAAACTATAGTACATCACCCAGCCTATTTGGCTTTAGTTGTAACATGTGGCTTTTAATGATCTGCCCACCATATGTAGTCCCATTCAAAGGGATCAACAAAGAGAAAACTAAAGACTTCCTGAACAAAAAAATGAAACTAAAATCAAATAAATATGACTTCAAAGAATAAGGCTACATCAAAGTTTCATGCTGTAACATTATTCATATTACAGAGAATTAATTTGCCTATTTTTATGTGTGTAATCTGAGCCGTGGTGGCCTGCACTAGGGCTTAAAATACTCTCCAGTGACAATTTTGAGGAATGGCCATATTTATGTGACTTGCAGATGCAGCTGTGATGGCGGTAATGAGCTAAGATAGTATAATTTCAAATAATGCAAAAAAAGTGAAATGGGATATTATTATGATAATAATTATGAAGAATATTATTATGATACCCTTGTATTTATTACTATATGTGAAAAAGCATTATATTAATAGGCACACCTTGATCATAGGGTAATTAAGATCTGTTACACATAAAGGGATTGGATTATGTGATAGATAGATAGATAGATAGATAGATAGATAGATAGATAGATAGATAGATAGATAGATAGATAGAGAGTTAGGGGGAGAGAGAGAGATATATAATGGTTGGGTATTTAGATGGAGAGAAGTATAGATGGATCAATAGTGGTTGGGTAGCTGGATAGATAGATAGATGTTGGGTAGGTAGATGATGGTTGGGTAGGTAGATGATGGTTGGGTAGTTAGATGATGGTTGGGTAGTTAGTTGATGGTTGGGTAGTTAGATGATGGGTAGGTAGATGATGGTTGGGTAGGTAGATGATGGTTGGGTAGTTAGATGATGGTTGGGTAGGTAGATGATGGTTGGGTAGGTAGATGATGGTTGGGTACGTAGATGATGGTTGGGTAGGTAGATGATGATTGGGTAGTTAGATGGGTGGATGGACAGATAGATAGATAGATAGATAGATAGATAGATAGATAATGGTGGGGTATTTAGATGGAGAGAAGTATAGATGGATCGATAGTGGTTGGGTAGCTGGATAGATAGATGTGGGTAGTTAGATTATGGTTGGATAGTTAGATAATGGTTGGGTAGGTAGATGATGGTTGGGTATTTAGATGGAGTAGATAGATAGATAGATAGATAGATAGATAGATAGATAGACCAGCATAATAAACCTGATGGATGTGGTGGAAGTTGTAGGAGGAGTGTAGACACAGACGAAGGTTTCGGCACCCGGGAATCCTCCTGAGTGTGAATTTCTACTGTTGGACGGATAATAAAAGACAAATATTATATTTGGAAGACGTTGTTTTGGACGGAGGAGTTTAATAGATAGATAGATAGATAGATAGATAGATAGATAGACCAGCATAATAAACCTGATGGATGTGGTGGAAGTTGTAGGAGGAGTGTAGACACAGACGAAGGTTTCGGCACCCGGGAATCCTCCTGAGTGTGAATTTCTACTGTTGGACGGATAATAAAAGACAAATATTATATTTGGAAGACGTTGTTTTGGACGGAGGAGTTTCGGCTGCCGGATTCTCACCATGAACCCCAATCAGGTGTATTGTCACCTGGAAGGATGGGGAACGTTTCCCTGCCAGAACCCGTTGCGGTGCCCTCTGCCAGGAATCATTCCCGATACCATTCCCGGGACAAAGGCTCCTTGTCTTCTGGGATTTCCATTAATTAAAGACAAACAGCGATTTTCATGAAAGAGCCGCCGGGCGAAACAATAAAACGCAGCGATGCCCTCCGGCTGGAACGTTACGAGAAGTTAAAGGAGAACTCCCAACAAAATATTTCCAAAAATTGGGCTCTTGCACTTTATGGATTCTCTCTCGGAGCCCTTCCGAAGATTTCCATAGCTTGCAATGATGAGATTGATGAAGCCAGGAACCGGTTGTGTGTTTCAGGTCCTGTATATACAAAGACCCCCATGAAAGGGGCATAAAATCATGCAACGCTCCCCGATACATTTCCAAAAGGGGTCTTTAGATGAGATTAAGGGGGCATAAGACCCCCAGAAAAATGCACTTCTTTTAGGTAAATGCTCATATAATATTATGGGAAGGTTGTAATTGAGCATGGCATGATCCGGTACCGCTGTGCTTAGCCATGTCTCGGTGAAGCAGAGGAGATTGCAGTCCCGAATGTCTCTCTGGAACTTTACCCTGGCCCTGATGTCATCGAGCTTGTTTTCCAGCGACTGGACGTTGGCAAGCAAGATGCTTGGCAGAGATGTGCGGTGTGCACGGGCTCTCAGCCTGTTCCTAACCCCGGCTCGTTTTCCTCGAGGCCGCCGCTTCGGGTCACGTCCTTTGTTCTCCCTCAGGATCTCACTCGGCCAGCTTGGATCCGGAATAAAACCCGTCAATTCGTGAGTACAGATAGAAATAAGAACATCTCTATCGTAGTTAATGCACTCCATTGTAAAGATATTTTAAAGTATTGAGCAAAGTATTGAGCAGTCGTGACGACAGCCGACTACACCGGCGCCATCTTGCACATGGCTTATGATGTGGTTGTAAGTGTGCAATTTACATATGGTTCTATGGTTATGATTACATGACATGTGGTTCTATGGATATGCTAATATGGCATATAGTTTTGGCATAATGTTCTATATCATATAGAGTTAAAGATACTGTATAGCCATATGACATATGGTTAAAGTGACTCTAAATTCAAGAGCTAAATCTTAAAAATGCAGCACCAGCACCAATTCAGAGATGATTTGAGGATCTGCAGCTGAGTGATACACTAATAAACTTCATTTTTGTTAATAGTTAAGGTACTTGAATGTATTTTTAAGATTCAACCCCTTACTTATGAAAATGGCAGTCTACTGGTTGTGGTGCAGACCTAAAGTTTCTCAAGATTCTGAGTCACTGACATAGAAGACATACACTGCCTGTCCAAAAGAATGTCACACACTCTAATATTTCCCTTGACCAATTCGCTCACGGCACACATTCGCTGTGGCATCGTTTCGATAGGCTTATGCAATGTCACCACTATGATTTCCATCCAGAGTTGCATTAATTTTTCTCCAAGACAATGTATGCAGATGAGCCATTCTACCTTCACTCTGACTACACTCTTTTCATGCTTTTTCTGTGCCAGTGAAGTCAGATTATCAACAGGGCAGGCAAACACAAGCAGTTTCAAAAGGAGAGGTCAGCAATAGCAGCCTGCATTTTTCTCTTTGGAAAGGTTTCTTTAGAATGTCAAACACCACAATTTTCATGGAACTTCTACAGTTTTAAACCACTTTAAACCAACTTTTAACCACTGAAATGACAAAATGAATTCATGCAACTTGCTTCTATCGGTCTCTAACAACACCATCAAATTATCTAAGCTTCTACATTGCCTCAATCCTTTCATCCTTTGTGGCCATCATATGTCCTCAGCCGACACTGTTAGTGCTTAGCGGGGAAAACCAACACAGCCAACAGCCTTTTCTTTAGAGATATGTTTGCTGAGGCCCTGCTTAACCAAAGGTATCTTAATATAAGCATAGTTCTAAAGATTTCAGTACAAGCACACACCAATTATCTGGTGTCTGTGGGTACTATTAAAAAAAGTACAATAGAACAAATAGAAATCATGTTATAGAATTTCTGAACCAACTATTGAATGTTGTTTACAGAATCACAGTTGAGATACACATTGCTTTTTTTGTTTATTTTTTAAAACCCTATTCAGGGTCACATAAATTAGAGACCCCCTTCTAAGGTAAATATATTTTTGATTACAAGAACTTAACTGTGTATTACAGAAATATCTTCATTTTTATCTTAGGCTGTAAGCTCTTCTATTCTATATATAGCTACATAACAATGCATACAGTATGAAACAAGATCAAATGGACTGCTCCCTTGAAAAAGATTAAACATAGGAATGACACTGTCAACTCATTTAGCCTTTTGGATGATTGCGTGCAAGATGGTAAAGGCTGCAGAGAGGCGCAGGGTGATGTTACTTAGAACAGCAACCTATATTTACTAAGCATATCCTATTCCAGCAGTTCATCTAGGGACATAAAAAATGAAACGTCCAACCAACCAACACCAGTAATTTTTCCTCAATCACAACATGTACTGTATTACAGCTGCATGCAGCCAGGGCTATTTAAAGGAACATAGTAGGGGAAACTCTTTAAAACTCAACTTACAGGCATGTTAACTTTACCTGAAGCCTTGATTGTTATTATGTGGTTCAAAAAAAAGAACTATGAGCAGGCAGAATCTGAAGCAGTTGCCTATGGCAACCAGTCAGCGTCTATCTTTTATTTTCAAAGCTTACTAAACAAACTGAAGAGAAAAACTGATTGGTCACAATGAGCAACTGCTCTATATTCTGTCTGCTCCAGTTTTGATAAATCCTCCCCTATGTGTTTACCATTAATGCATACCCTATAATACATACTCCTGAAATTGGCTTTCAGGATTTAATTTCACACAGCAAAACAGAGGTTATTCAGCCATGGTTCATAGCCTCTCTTTATTATGAATGAGGATATTGGGGCTAATGTACTTGAAGGATTTTATGCTTTTACCAATGGGAAATTTTATTTCATGCTTGTAATCACTTTGATATTAATAGGGTATATTTATAAAAAAACCTAGCATAATTAAATATTTATACCATTTTATAGTATGTCACCTCTATAAAGATGTACACTACCGTATTGAGAAAGCCTTAAGACTTTCAAAAATGTTGAATAAGATTGCCACAATGAAAAATTGTAACCTACTAGTCCAAAATTGATGTACATGATGTTATGACATAAATGAGATCTGGGCACCCCAAAACTATTTAGGAAACCTCATTATCCCCTAATTTTGTTTGAAATTCACCAATCCTATACATGATTAAACCATACTACTGACCATAATACATATTTTTTAGAGAGTCTTCAAAAGTTCTTCAATTACTCCGTAGATGCCAGAGCACCAGATATCTGTCTAGCAGGCTTGTGCCATGGCTGTTTTATGGTATTATGGCCAACCTTTTAAAGGGTATCCTAAAGCACTAAGGGTCACGAAGCTGCCGAAGGATCTAGCTGTAGCTTCGGCCGATCCTTCGGCTAGCTTCGGCCCCAGGACCCCTTCGGTTCAGTAGAACCGAAGGGGTGCTGTACGGGCTATTCACAATAGCCCGTACAGCTCCCGATCATGGCCGAGCGGCTCAGCCGAGCCGAACGCATATGCATCAGTACGGCTGAGCCGTGCTGAAAGCCGAAGCTGGCCGAGCCTGCTTCTGACAGCTGGGCAGAGCCAGCCGTGATCTTATGGCTGGCTCCAGCCACTTGCAGAGAGATCAGCATCCCTAGTTACCTGCTAACCAGGGACACTGATCTCCAAACAGCTAACTCTCCCTGGCGCCCCGGGAGTCTCCTGCTCCCGGCCGCCAAGGAGAGAAACACTGCTGTGTATTTGTTTTTCTTTATTCTGACACGTAGTGATGTCACAATAAAAAAAAAAAAATGTCCCATTGAAATGCATTGCTACATTACTATTGGCTATTTCAATTTGCACTAGCCAATAGTAAACTAGCATTGTACCCACCCTCTGCTGCAGTTCTCCATCAGGTTCATCAGCAGAGGGCGGGTATAATGCTAGTTTACTATTGGCTATTGCAAATTGAAATAGCCAATAGTAATGTAGCAATGTATTTCAATGGAAACAATTATTATTATTTTTTTTTTCTATTCTGACATCACTCCGTGTCAGTATAAAGAAAAAGAAAGACACAGCAGTGTTTCTCTCCTGGGCGGCCGGGAGCGGGGGGGCTCTCAGAGCGCCCGGGAGAGTTTTTTTTCTCTTTTGTTTTTGACGGCAGCAGAGCCGCCGGACAATAGGAAACTATTGGGCGGAGCTAGCTGTCACTGCTAGCTCCGCACAATCGTTTTCTATTTATTTTTTAAAAACTTTTTAAACTCTTTTTCTGTTCTGCTTGGTCCCTCTGAGGGAACAGCCGAGCCGAATGCAGCTTTCATATTGATAAAAAAAGTGCATTTATTAATTTTTGGAAAAATGCTGAGGCTCCTGCAGACTGTTCTCCAAGCACTTGTCCATACTGAAGTAAGGACTTTTGGTTAAGGAACTGGAAGGAGTTGATGTCACCGCACTTGTAGTCCATTTAGAAGGACAAGTCCCTCAGCCAAAGTGGCAGGCATTGTAGTTTTTTTATCCACAGATCATGTGAATGGATCTGTGAATAAATGACGTGGCTGTGTTGGCTCTTCCACGCAAACAAATAGACAGTAGCCTGCGGGGAGAAGAAACATAGTAAGGGTTTGGGGGTGGTGGGGTGAGGACTCTAACCATGTTTGATATTATACCCTTGAATATGGGGGTATCACATAAATATGAGGGTATAACATATGGGGAAATATGGTCTAAAAGGTGGAATAAGCCTCCAATTTTACCCCAATGCAGATAAAGAGAAATCCTTAGTTTTTTGTTAGAGGAATTCCTGTAATTTCTCAGTCACCTTGCTGTGCCCAACACTGAAGTATAAATAATTGATAGATTTAAAGATGTTATTTTTATCTAATCATAAAATCCAAAAGCTCTGCCGCATATTTCATGCCTGGTGCTGGCTCCCCAAGCAATCAGTCCTCTGCTCAACATACAAACATTATAGAGAAAAAGGAAGCCGCACTCCAACATAAAAGCCAACGCAGATGTAAATTTATCTGTCTGGGGAAAATGGCAAAATCACCTAAATCTTCGCCCTCTACGTATTATACAAAAATACAGGTATACATTTTCATCAGAAGAGGTGATTGTTTTTTTATTTTATGTCAGTGTCAAGTATTTGGATCTTCACTTTAAATACACATATACCAAAGGGAACATTTTAATTTATCTAGAAGGTGATAGGAATAGTCCTTTAGAAAAGATTAGGAAAGAGTTGTGCAGACCTCAGTCCTTGCTCACATGTTAGCAGGAGATAGGCCTAGCAGTTAAAGATTTCTAGGCAAATAATTATATTAATGCTACTATAATAATATATCTACCATTGCTTAAGATTTTTCGGGAATATTTGATTTCTGTTTTCCTGCTACATTAACAACACAGCGTGTCATAATGAGGTATCTACAAGCTGTAATTGCTGGAAACCATTTCTAATGATCCCTGAAAAATAGTAGTGGAGCATAGGATGTTTCTCCCAGCTAGAAGCAAAAATCAGAGCACATATGAGTCAGACTTACAAGGTACATTTAGACTTATATGGTGGTTGTATGATTGGGATCTGCCCAGTTTATTAGAGAATATTAATAGTAAATATTAACACAACGGGGGGAGTTATCAAAACTGGAGTAGACCAAATGTGGAGCAGCTTCCTAAAGCAATCAATCAGCTTCTCTCCTCAGTTTGTTCAGTTAAGCTTTGAAAATGAAAGGTGGATGCTGATTGGTTGCCATGCACAGTTGCTCCAGATTTTGCCTGCCCCAGTTTTCATAAATTCCCCTCAGTGTGTATATGTGGTCCAAAAAAAGTTCCCTCTAATTTATAATAAAAGATGCATGGTGATTTTGCCAGAAATATACGTTGTACATAACTTTCTTTTTATGGTCTTGCTGACAATGCTGCATTGAAATAGTAAGTAGCATTTGTGATGTCCACGGCTGAACTGCAAAACACTATTTGTATGATTCATATCCTGATATGCAACCTGCATTTCTGCCAATCCAGCGCTTTAATATAGATTATGCACACAAGTACTTAAAGCAACGTATTGGGTCTAGTCACAGCTCTGATTTATTTATTTACGGTATTATGGGTATTCACTGTATATACTGTATATACGCTGTGTATATCGCTGATAATTTACGCAGTGCCATTACATACTGCCAATTCTCATCAGTACCTGCCCTCAAGGAGCTTACAATCTAAGGTCCTATCTCACTTACATACATGGCCTGGTGATGAGGGAGGTCTAAATAACCGAAACACATCAGCTGTCTCGTACCACTCTAAGGCCCCGTTCACATTGAGCGGTTCGCAAATCGCGCGTAATTCGCGCAATTTGCATTTTGCGCGATATCGCGCAAATGCTTGAATTGAGCAAGCTTGAATCGCAGCTAAATCCGCTCCAAAAAGGGTCCTGCTGTAGCGACACACGACCCGCGACAGCAGGACCCTTTGCCCCATTGAGAAACATTGGAGAGCGATATCGCGCGGTAAATTGCTGCGATATCGCGGGAATTACCGCGCGATAAATCACT
Organism: Nanorana parkeri; assembly: GCF_000935625.1. Taxonomy (NCBI): domain Eukaryota; kingdom Metazoa; phylum Chordata; class Amphibia; order Anura; family Dicroglossidae; genus Nanorana; species Nanorana parkeri. The sequence goes on from NW_017306890.1 coordinate 205,968, forward strand.
CAATGTGAACGGGGCCTAATGTAGAATGATTAACTGGGAGTTCTCTGTTGATGTGAAGGCAGTGGTCGTTTTACTGCATAGATATGCTCAAGTAGTTTTTTTTGTGAGTTGGGCTAGGGTTAGTTGGGACTATGGTTGGGACTATGATTATGCCAAGGTTGGGGCCGAATCTAGGATTACTAGTTTTAAAAATCCCCCCCTCCCCTCAAATAAAAAAAATGTGTAATATAAAAGACATTAGGGGGTTATTCACAACGCCGTCAAAGGCAGCCGGATGAATAACCCAGCCGAAGCTAAGTGAGCCGAACAACCTTCAGCTATTCACTGCGGCTCAGTACGTCTGATTTCAGCCGTACATCAGCTGCCTTCGGCTGCACTTCGGTCAGCCAGACATGTTTGGCTGAGCCTCTGCATGTTTGGCTGAGCCGAAGTGCAGAAGGATTTTGGCTCAGCCAAACCAACACCTGGATCGGCTGAGCCAAAGCTCCGGCAGCTCACTTGCTGCCGTTCGTGAGTGAATAGCCTGATTCCAGCAAGCGGCATTCTGCTCGGCTATTCTGCTCGGTACCTCTGTGGTACCGAGCAGAATAGCAAATCAGTGACAATAGTTTAAAAAAAATGTTTAAAACATGTTTTAAAAATGTAAATAAATAGTTAAATTAAAAAATAAAGATTAAAAAAAATAATAATAATAAAAACCAATTGGGGGGGAGCTAGCAGTGACAGCTAGTTCCGCCCAACTGTTTCCTATTGGCAGGCACCTGCTGGAAGACAGGTGCCAGTCAATGAATAACAACTGGGCGGAGCCAGCTGTGATGTCACTGTCGGCTCCGCCCAGTTATTATTGTTTAATGACATTTCAGTGCCCCCAGGTCATTTGGGGAAGCTGATCTGTCATTACGAATGTGTGGCGCCAGCTGTCATTTGCAGGGTGAAAGGCCGGCCTTCGGCAGGGTGAAAGGCCAGCCTGCGGCAGGCCATTCGCCCCGCTTCGGCTGTCACTTTAGCTTAGTCGGGCCGAAGCATATGCATTCGGCTCAGCTGAGCCGCTCGGCTGTCTTCGGCTGCTGTACGGGCTATAGTGAATAGCCCGTACAGCAGCCCTTCAGTTCGACTGAACCAAAGGGCTCCAGCGGCCGAAGAGAGCCAAAGGATCAGCCGAAGCTATGGCTGGATCCTTCGGCTCCTACGTAAATAACCCCTCTTAGATGTTAAATGGCACATAAACTGCTCTGGTCAGTAAGTTGAAGCACACCTCTGGTACTTAAGAGGTTAACCAGTATTGCATATATCTAAACTTAAGTTTATTGGGTACAGTTACATTTATTAACTCTATTTAATTTAAACGTATCCATTGATGTTGTTTTCTTAAGAGACTTTATTCAACAAATCACTTTGCTTTCTTTCTGATTTATAAGAATATACAAGATTTTCACTTTGTTCTTTCAATTAAAACAGTAAAAAAACTGAACTGACATTGAGCATGTACAAAATTACAGAACAAAACAGTTATCATGTCAGTCCTCCGAGAACAAGGGAATGTAAACTAAATTACTGCCTTTGCAGCAATTAGCTCCAATCCGCCCTCTGTTATTGTACAGAAGACTTCTACCATATGTCAACGTAGAACAAAGCTGACATTTCGGTCTGTGTAATCTGCCTGTTGAAAAATGGCCTGTGCTCAGTAACTTTATTGAAGTCCTTTATTAAATTGCATAATAATAAAATCTGCTTTAATTCTACACGGGGAAGTATCATTGATTAAAGAATGTCTAGATTCTTATTTCCCTGTATAATCTTCTGATTCTAAATCAGCCTTAATCTTCTCTAATGCTACTTAACAGACTTGCCTATTGCTATTTATTGTAGCTTAAATAGATCAATTTGTTCTGTAACGACAGAGTTGGCTATGCCTTGTCCATGTTACAGATAGAATAATTTTATCTAACACCTTTCCCATTAAACACAATGACAGGATATCAGAAAAAATGATAAAATATGACAGCCTTAATCTATTCATCTATGATAATAGGGAATTAGGAAGTTTCATGCATTTGCACAAATGCAGGACAATCTATAGCAACAGGAAAAATAGGCCGCACAGGGACAGCAGAGATGACAGCCACTGATGGACACAGTTTGCAGAATTAATCTATGTACCCCTTTGACAGCCATCATTACTTATCCGTGTTAATATGTGCATACCTATAATATGCAAATACAAATGTCTGTGTTGTGTTTGTTCTCTACTATATCCCACTGTTAACTGGTTTATTCACTATTGCTGGGCCCTTCCTACCAATAGTGTGACAAATCTAAGGTGATCAGCACACCATAGATTAGAAAATCTGCAGTTTAATTAAAGCATCACATATCAGGGTCCCAACACCGTTTCACTTTGGATAGCATTCCTAGCCTCAGCAGCACCATGACCATTATTTCCTGTGACTTTCTCTGACAGCGTTGCCTTAGCATCCCCTTCCCCATTCCCATGCTCTAGCCCTGCAATTGCACTTTAACTTCCCTGTGCAGTTCTGCTGGTATACCCTGGATATCTGCAAGTTTTTTTCTATGGCAGTAAAGGGGAGAAGCATACACTAAAGAGAACGGCTAGTAGACATGCACAGTAAAGGAGGAGCCAGTATAAGGCACAGTGGTGCTGGGGCTCCTACATCTGTAAATACACCAATATTTTTACTGTTCTTTGGTTAATTTGCCACTTGGGGAATTTTAATTGTAGGACATACAGTATATAAATATGTCAACAAAGCCTCTAGGTCGCAGCTTCTACATTTAGTTCCTCTCCAGCTAACTGACACTTGCAGGTAGTCTGCAAATGTAATTGAGTAAATACAATGTAATAATGTATTGTTTAATTGTATTTACTATTGTATTAATATGTAGATCAATGTGGCCTTTGATATATATTTGTATAGGACATCAGTTAAAAAAATTACAAGTAGCATATTTCTTTTTTTTAATATAATGCATTTTACACCTTATTAACTTAGCTCTTAGTTAACCATAATCAGCCCCAACTAACTCCTTTTTTTCCCTTAGCTTTTTTCTGCTTAGTTTTTATATCTATTTTTGTTAGTAATAACATTTAAAGAAGATCTCCAGGAAAACTTTTTATTAACCCTTGCATTGGGGCTACCTCTGCACTGCAAAGATTAAGTGTTCATTTTCAGCCGTACATCAGCTGCACTTCGGTAAGTTATACTCACCTTAAGTTCCGAGTTGGCCAGCTGTGGCAGCACTCCCTTCAGTCTGTCTCCTCCTCTGCAGCACATTGGAATCTTCCACAGCGTCCTCTCATCTATAACCTGTGTATAGACATTGATGATTTATGGGACCTTAGAACAGTGCAGAGGAGGGGGAGAGAGACAAGAAGGACTGGTCTAAGAAGAAGCCAGCTCAGAGCTTAGGGTGAGTATAACTTTTTGTTTTTAAACCTAGACACAAACAAATACTTAACCACTTAAACACTTAACTTGAAGTGCAGGGGTAGCCCCACTGCAAGGGTTAATAAAACATTTTCCTGGCGATCTTCTCTAAATGTTAATAGTAACAAAAATAGAAATTAAAATTAAGCAGAAAAAGGCTAAGGGGAAAAAGGAGTTAATTAATGCTGATTATGGTTAACTGGAGTTCCTTTTTAATTATTATTGAATTATTTCTGTATTTTTTAGCATTACAAATTTTTTTTTTTTTTTTTAATTTGCAAATACCTTTGCCATGTTTTGCATCAGAAATATGAATAAAACATATACTCAAAATAAATGTAAGCATTACTTTGTTTTTTTTTAAAGTAGTGTCAAGTTATCCTGAATAAGCAGGCCGATAATGGAAATGTAAAAATTGTCCTGGACCATAAGGGGTATAAGGAATAATGTGTTTTTTTTTATATGGTGCCTTACCAACACTTAATCAGCCCCTAAAAATGTTTTATTCATATGTGCCAATAAAGCCATATTCTAGGATTTAATCCAAAAGCCATCCCCACCCCCCGTATACCTGCTCATTTCTTTTTATAAACCAAAAAAGGCCCAGATGCTTAAAATTGTGTTTATAGTAGTGTTCACGTAACAAGTACTATCCCTTCCACCTCAATTCTTATGTTGATGTGGGAGGGCAAATACAGTATTAGTATGTCCACATGCTTATAGGTTCATCATTTTTCTTCAAAGTTTTTTCACATTGCTGGGGGGAGGCAGCACAGCAAGGGTAAAACTGGGTATACACTGGTAGATTTTCTTACACATGTTCATATGAAAAACCTCAGTAGAACATTTGATAATGTCATCAGAGACTTGATAAATATTAAACTTAATAGAGCTTCCTGAATAAAAACCACATTCACTGTTAGAATTTCTTTAGCTCAAGAAAGAATTTCGATCCTGCATTTTTCTTAGTCATTATAGTTGAAATTGATCCTCAATTTGACCCCATTAACCACCTTTAGTAGCGGAATTTTAAAAAAAATGTTTTCGTTTTTGCACACATGTACTACAATCTGGATTTTTGGATAGAAAATTACTATAAACCACCAAACATGTATATATTTTCTGAAAGCAGAGGCCTTGTAGAATAAAAAAAATTGTAGCTGCATTTTTTTTATGTCGCATGATATTTGCGCATATATTTATCAAATCAATATTTTAGGAAAAATATCAAAGATGGGATTACATCAAGCAAATAGATAACAAACAAGTTTTTAAATTGCATGCACCTGTGCAATGGTGAAAAACTATGGTACTCAAAATTTTCCATAGGCAATGGTTTAATAGCCTGTACTGCTCATCAATTTAGTGAATTATGGCAATGGAATTATTTCTCTCACTGTTGTTTGCGGTGTTACCCAATATGTGTGGCACAATCGCGGTATACTCATGCCCTACGCATGTGTGTTTATTCGGATGCAGATCATGGGGGGCAGGGTTGTTTGTTTTTTATTATTATTTATTTTATTATTGTGTACTTTTTTAAATCACTTATTACATTTTTTTCACTTAACTTTATTGCTATCACACAGGGGATAACAATCTATGTGATAGTGGTTGGTGATGATATTCTCTCTTTATGGCTTCTGTCAGCTGTGAAGCAGGAAGCACTGTGAACATGTTCCTTGGTCTGCCCCTGCTCTCCATCCTGGATCCATCCATTTGCCATAGTTCCGGGTCCCCCAGAAGAGTGGGAGACACCAAAAGCCATGGGGGGGTGCAGTGTACAGCCGCCCAGATCAGATGGCAGATACATCTGGTGGTAATACCCACAGTAACCCCAGAGAGCTACAGGAGGTGTATCTTTGACAAACCGTTTTTGACAACCAGGGACATAAGAGGTTGGATGAATCTGCACCTCATCCAACCAGTAAATGACATGGTAGCATCAGAAAAACGGGCAATTCTGGAGCTACCCGCAGACGTGGACAAGGTTAAAGTTACACTAAACTCAGGAGTTAAAATCTTTAAAAAGTACCTTAACTATTAATAAAAATGTATGATATCTGTGAACCTCAAATCATCTCTGACTTTGTGCTGACATGGTTAGTTTACTAATTTGTATTGAGATTGTAGTCTATCACATGAGTAAGCTTGGAGCGGTGGCTACTTTACAACACACACAGGAACCATGGGGAACAAAAGTAGCCACCCTCCAGAAGGAAGGACAATGCAGCACCAATTCAGAGATGATTTGAGGATCTACAGGCAAGTGATACACAAATAAGATACATTTTTGTTAATAGTTAAGGTACTTGAATGTATTTTTAATATTTAACTCTTGAGTTTAGTGTCACTGTAATATGAAATGTAGCAGCAAATTAATGCAATAATTGGGAATGATCTGTACAAATGTTAAAAAACAAACAACCATAGAGTCAGACTTTAATGGGATAAGTCAGTAACCCTGAGACAGGTGCCATAAACAAAAGATGGCCAGTGCATATTATAGAAAATGTTTTTCCAGATGTTTCTGCAGGCCTCATCATATATTATATTCCTGCTATTGCTCCTAGGAAAAGGAAAAGATTTTAAAACAACTGGCACAAGGACATAAAATGTAAGATCTTCATAGCATACATGGCCTCCCAGCTCTCCAACTTGTAATACCTCTAGAGAGCTCTACTTTTATCATTACAAAAAAAAAAATCAACATTATAGAATACTTATAGACTTAAAGGGAATGTATAACGGTTTGTATATTATGCCCAGAGATAAAAAAAAAAAAACAATATTGTTTTCTTTTTTGTCAAGGATGATATAAAATATTGTATATTTATATTTCGTACATATTGCTTTTAGACAGCTGGTAGAGCTCTAGGTTTCCTTTCACCTGTTTTCCAGGCTTATAAATACTGCTTTGCAATAAAAGCCTGTTGTTGAAAGATCTGAAAAGCTTAAAGCTGAACTCCAGGCAAACTGCTAAATACACAGATGAAATGCATATATATTGGAACTGTTTAACCTGAGAGTATTTCTGTCCATCCATTCCTACAATTTACACATCCTTGGCAGACAATTGAGCCAGGTTGGTGACCTGACTTTTCTCTGCTCCAGTTAAATAATGAATTTAGGTTACTTTCCTGCCCCCAGCCTGGGATTGGAAATAGAAAACAGAATACTGATGAGTCCTCTCTTTGCTCTATCCTCCTGTCAGCATGTTCTTTGTCAGCATATATGTATATGGCTTAGTGCTGCCCCTCCCTCTTCCAGTCTGAGTGATAAGGATCACAAAAGGCTGAAGGCAAGTCTGCAAGTCAGGTACTTTTACTAACCACATTTAAAATTACATTTGATGATCTTTTAATTAATTCCTAATTGTATTAATGTGTGTATTTTTATATCTACCCGGAGTTCAGCTTTAATTACATACAAAGCTGAATGAGTCAGAGAAGTGACTCATCATCTCCTGACCCTCTCCTCCCCCTCTCTTTTCTCACTACAGCTCATTAGAAGACTATATATTACGATGCCACTGTTTATCTTAATGTTCTGCAGTAGATTTAGGCCACATTCACACGTAGCAACACTCACCTCGAGCGGATTTCCCTAGCGGCGGGATAGCGCGACTGTTCAGGCGACATTCCAGAGACAATCGCGCGATCTTAACTGTCGGGCTGCATAAACAAATAGAAAAATTGTGCGACATCCGCGGGAAAAAGGGTCCTGCGCAAGCGATGAGCAACGGGTGACATGGAGCTGTACATTAGCATTGGCCGGCGACTTCTCGCGATATCACGCTGCAAAAATGCGCGATATTGCGGCGGAAATCACGGGATTTACCGCTTAGTGTGAATGGGGCCTAAAGGAATTGAAGGTTTTCACATATAAGTTTGGTAGAAAAGATATCTTTATGAAAAAACAATATTACAGTGAACCACACACATACAGATGCACTCACGCAGAATGAACTGTATCCTATGAGCTGGACTGTTAGCAGCCTGTGTGGCTTTGTACATTGTTTAACCAGTTAAGAACCTAGGGTGTACCTCATACGCCCTAGAGTCCTTTCCTCTTTTCCCCACACATGTAGCTGCCGACACCTGCTGTCAGCTTGACGGCTAAAGTTCTGATTTGTGAACCATAGCTGATCTCAGCAACTAATTCAGCTACGATCAGCAAAAACTGCTGTTCCCCATCTGCTGGTGTGGGTCCCTGCACATTGCACATCATCATACACTTGTTTATGACAAACAATTAATAGGAAGTACACATAATAAATAAAAATAAAATGTACATATAAAAAATAAAATGTGCAAATCAATTAAAATAAACCATGAAAGTAAAAGTCTGTATCCCTAGATGCAATGTTGAACAATCAATTAATCCACAGAGTGCTCCAGGTGCAATCCCACCACCTATTGGACAGGAACTCACCCTATCAAAAATGACCACCTGCTTAAAGGTAAGTCAAAAAGCACTTTATAATATCCTCTCCATTGATATCCCACTGACAAATCAGCACAGTCTTGTACCAGCATACCAGGTGTACAATGATCAAGAACAAGCTTATTCAAAGTGTAATATTTAAAAAAACAAAAAAAACTAAGTTAAACCAGCAGGGAACACTCACATGACACATCGGACAATCGCATGTGTATACAGAGCTTTAGTAAGCCAGTAACAGATCACAGCCATGATCCAGATCGCAAATGTCTTTATCAGTATCGGTGCGTAACAATGTATCTCCAAGCTCTCCAAGAGGAACATATTTTTTTTTAAAATCAATATGTCTTTATTGAACAATTTTCATTGTACAGAAAGAAGAATCAAGGTTGCAGCGATAAAAGAGACTGTGGTATAACAATAATACATAGCAGGGTTCAAATGAGTACACCTCAAATCATACCTTATATAGTAGAAGAGTATACAACAATATCATACGAGATTCAGTAAGTTATACTTGTTCAAGAGCCTCTCGGGAAGCTGAAAAAGTAGCAATAGGAGATTGAGCGACAGGATGGCTCAAAATCGTAGAATAGTCAGGAAAGAAACAGTAAATAGAATAAGAAGGTAAACATAAACAAAAACACAATAGAGAATAAACAATAGTCACAACAAACAATATGGTTTTTGAAGCCACTGTTCCCAATGACGATAAAAAGTGTGGTACCGATGATTTTTATAGGCAAATATTCTCTCATAGGAACATTGGGGGTTTGTTAAATGTATGACTTCCGAGATGTTTGGAGGAGTAGACGTGCGCCATTGCCTCTAGCAATGGACACAGTGGCAGCATAGAGGATATGAGTGACAATGGTCCTGGATGAGGAAGGAATGCTATCTATATCAATGTATCAATGTGCAAAAGTGCTAAGGTGATAGGTGGGTCAATTGGAGTGGTTGTAAATTGTGAGATGAGATGGAAAATTTGGTTCCAATATGAGCGGAGTGATTTGCAATACCAGAAAATATGAGGAAGGGATCCTATTTCACCGCATAATCTCCAGCATTGTGGTGAATTCTGTTCCGAAAACTTAGATAACTTATAAGGAGTATGATACCATCTATTAACTATTTTATAAAAATTCTCCCAGTGTGTAGCACATAAGGATGTACGGTAGGATACTTGGAACGCCTTCCTCCATTGGGAATCCGATATGTTGATGCTGAGATCATGTTCCCATTTAAGCATCTGGGAAGATTTGGAAAAATGTTCAGTGTTACCTAGATAGGAATAAAGGATGGCTATTCCATTTTTGGAAGGAGAGGATGTAAAAAGGAATTGATAAAGTTTATCATCCATAGTTACCTTTGTCGGAAAGGGATATGTGCTAAGGAGATGATTTAATTGACAATAGCGAAAGTATTCAGTTATAGGGAGGCGGTATTGGGCTGACAATTGTTCTAGAGTCTTGAGGGAGTCACCAATATATAAATCTTGTATAGAGCGAATACACAGTTTCAACCATACCGTTAGTGTTATGTGTGGGAGAATATGATGTAGAACTGTGATAGATGACGTAATGTTGCGAAGGGATTTGGAGGAAATGGATGATAGAGGAATCGATTTCCAAACTTTCAGGGAAGCCACAATTGACGGGTACATAGGGACATTGCTAATAGTAGAGAACTTGTAGGCAAGTAAAAGGTCCAATATAGATTTTGTATTCAATAGGGTAATTTCCATTTGGGCCCATAATTTATCGGTAGACAGGTCGTGCCAATATTGAATTTGATCGATGAGGGCTGCTTGGTGATAGCATCTCAAGTTCGGGAGTGCTAAACCTCCTGCCTTTTTGCTTTTAAATAGAGTGGTTGCTGCACATCTAGGTGTTTTCCCACATCAGATAAAACTAAGAAGCTGCTGCTGAATAGTTTTAAAGAAGGACATAGGGGAAATTATAAGTACCGTCCTGAAGATGTAAAGAATCTTAAGCAATATGAACATTTTGAAAGCTGCTATCCGCCCTGATGTAGATAGATATAGGTGAGTAAGCTTGTTACAATCATGTGGTATTTGTTGAAGCAAAGGTTTATAATTAAGTGCGTAGAGCTTAGAAGAAGATTTGGGAAGTTGTATGCCTAAGTAGGGGATCGATGTGGATAACCACAAGAATGGGTATTGAATTTGTAATTGAGATTTGATATGTGTTTTAACATGGTAGTCCAAAATTTGTGATTTAGAAATGTTTAGTTTATAGAAGGAAACTGTACTGAATGTGGAAAGTATACAGAATATCGCCGGTAGGGATTTTTGGGGATAGGTAAGAATGAGGATTACATGGTCTGCAAAGAGCCCTATTTTGTGGGTTAATTTACCTATTGTTATGCTGGAAATGTTGGGATCTAATCATGTGTGCCAAAGGCTCCATCAGCAGGACAAATATAATTGGCGATAAGGGGCAACCCTGGCGGGTGCCATTCGTGAGAAAAAATGGATCAGACAGGTGACCTGATGAGGAGATTTGGGCGCTAGGGGAGGAGTAAAGGGATAGCTTGGCTGATAAAATAGGGCCTGTAAAACCAAATTTTTGGAGTACTGCTGTGAGGTATCCCCAATGGACCCTATCAAATGCTTTTTCTGCATCAAGTGATAAGACAAGGGAGGATGTTTTGTGTAGTTCGATATGTCATAGGATATTAAGCATACGTCTGGTACCATCAGGCGCTTGCCTACCACTAACAAATCCTACCTAGTCTGGGTGTATTAGAGAGGGAAGAATGTTCAGCAAACATAAAGATATGGCTTTTGCGTAGATTTTGATGTCGGAGTTCAACAATGAGATGGGTCTGTGGTTAATGAGTAGGGTCCTTATTTGGTTAGGTATAGTAATGATAATGTTTGATGGACGTCTTGTATGGTTTGGACACTTTTAAAGCCCCGCTTTTCTTTTCTTGTATACAATAGTAATGATTATGCTTTGTAAGATTTCTGTTGAAAATTGTCCCTTAGTCATTGCAGTATTAAATACTTCGGAGAGATAGGGAGTGAGGCTATTTTTAAAAGTTTTGTAATATATTTATTAGGGAAACCGTCTGCTCCAGGGGATTTGTGTAGAGGTAACGAATCAATGACCAAGGCTATTTCCAAGGGGGTAAAGGGAGCAGAGAGGACATCTAAGTGAGGTGGGGTCAATTGAGGGAGTGTCAGGGGACCTAGAAAGTTTTGTATAGTGGAAGGTTGAGGTTGAGGCTTATGTTTTTTAACACGTTTTGCCAAATAAGAGTTCCCCTTATTATTTAGGGCATGAGAGGCAGCTTTTAGTTTTTTTAGACTGCGTTCATGATCATCCAGTAGGTGGATACGAAGTCTATTTCTTTCTTCTAGTAGCTTGGCTGCTATTGCATGTGATGGTAAGAGTTTATTTCTGTCCTCTAAGCTTTTAATAGAACCTAGAAGGGCTGATACCTATTGTAAACACCTTTTCTTTACGTGGGCTCATAGTTTAATACATAGGCCTCTGACATAGGCTTTATGTGGGTTCCATAGAGTGTATCTATCAGTGTCTGGGGAATCATTAATCTCAAAATATAGTTTTTGGGCTTCAGATATCTGATCCGAAAACTCAGGATGCGCCAAAAGAAAAGTGTTGAGGCGCCATAGACTTGTGGGGGTAGGTGGTCTGTTATCTTTGATATTAATGGACACTGGGGCATGGTCTGACCATGTGATCAAGCCTATGTCAGAGTAGGCTACTTTATGTAAATGATGCATGATCTGTAAAAAACATATCAAGGCGAGAATAGGAGTAATGAACATGCAAGAAGAATGTGTAGTCTCGTTCATTACTGTGTAAACACCGCCAAATGTCGAGCAGGCCACTTCCAAAGAGAACATCTCCAATAAGGACATGAGAGGAAAACTCCTCGTGAGGAAGAGTCCATGGTTTTATCATGGATCGCGTTAAAGTCACCTCCAATCAAGAGTGTTCCCACTTTATGTTTATCAATAAGAGTAAGGAGTCTCTTTAAGAATTTCACCTGACCGACATTTGGGGCATACACATTTACTATAGTATATATAGTTGTGTTAATTTCGCAGGTCAGGATAATATATCGACCATTTGGGTCACTAATACAGCTAATTGAGCGGTATGCTAAAGATGAACGAACAGCAATCATTACCCCAGCTTTTTTTTTTTTATCAGCACATAAGAGGATTAGGTGAGGGAAGTCCCTGAAGGTAAAAAGAGGAATTTTGTTGTTTGCGAAATGAGTTTCCTGTACTAGTATTATATAGCTACGTATTCTTTGTGCAGTTTGGAGAAGGTTGCGCCGTTTAAAGGGACTATTGAGACCTTTCGCATTTATGGATGTTAACTTAATAGTCATGGGTTACCTGGGAGATAGCGGTAGATTAATCTGTTAGCCCTTATTTCCCAAATAGGGTGAGATACCATACCTTCAAGATATGTACAAGTGCCGACTGATAGGAGACTTATACAAAGCATTTCAGTGACAAACATATGTTGTGACATATATATAACTAATGAATAAAGAAACATAACAAAAACATGAACTGTAAAACCGGTTAAGAAAAAATTGGACATGAATTCCAATAATCATGGACAGCCGAAGCTACTGATGCTCGGGGGCAATATAGGCAGGTGATATAGCCTAGGTTAAAAAAAAAAAATCAGAGCTAGAGGATTTCTACTGTAGTGCAATACAGGAGAAAATACCAGTCAACGATAAACTGGAGATATAACCAAGCGGCTGTCTAATGCCGTTAGAAATTTGTGTCACAGGACCATTCTGAGCGGATTCTTCCAGGACTTGCAATTTCCATCTCCGTAGGCACTGAGATAGGTATGTTCCATTCAGATATGTTCCATTCAGATAGGAGCTTGACCCCAGATTCAACAGAGGCGGCATGGAAAGTTTTCCCTTTATATGAGATGAGCAGCTTGGTTGGGAATCCCCATTTATAGAGGATACAATGTTGACAAAGAGCCACAGAAATGGGTGAGAGCTTGCGACGATTAGCAATAGTCTGTTGAGACAAATCAGCATATAGAGAAATGCCTTCAAACTCTTTCTTTGATGTGGTAAAAATGAACACGGCCAGGACATCTCTAGGAACCATGTCGGGCATGCACGATCCTTTGTGCTCGGTCAATAACAAGGTCTTGATCCGATGCGTCTGGAATTAGACCTTTTAGAAGCTGAGTAATAAACTGTGGAAGCTGATTAGAGGTGATGTTTTCAGGAATACCTCTGAATTTTATGTTGTTGCGTCTTGCACGATCTTCCATATCGACGCACTTTAATATGAGCCATTGAATTTCAGAGGCATGTGCTTCAAAATGATCCACCAGTGAGTTGTGGCCTTTAGAAAGTTCTGTTATTCTATTCTCAGTGTGTGACACTCTTGTGGTCAGATGCTGCATGTTTTGTTGCAGGCAAGAACGCAGTGAAAGGAGCATATCCTTCATATCAGCAGATGAAGCAGATTGTGCATTGGAAGGATACATTTCTAGGGCAGGAGCAGGGGATTGTATTTTATTTTGTACTATTGCTGAGGCAGATGATGTGTCCCCTGCAGCTCCTTTAGACTGTCTAGATTTAGCTGGGCTGCGAGTGGTCGGGGAGTCAGGTGGGGATGGCTCATCTCTCTGCATATCTCTCTGCATATGAGCGGCTGAGGAAGACGGAGAGAGAAAGCCGTCAGATCGTGGGGATCGCGATCGCGCTGTGGGCTGCCTCACGCCGGCGCCATTTTGTTTATTTCCCGCCGGACGGGCCGGGAAGAATTTCGAGATCTTTTGTGGCTTATGAAGCCCTTTATCCCTCTTCTTCATGGTGGTACCTGTTGGAGAAGGAGACGAGGGACAGATGCCTGTTTTCGGCAGTTAGGAGCGCTGGATGTAGCTACGGATTTCGTTGCTGAGAGGACCGGTGAGTGCAGAGTCACATTACAGTGCGGCCATTACGATTGGCGGCCAGACACGCCCCCCCAAGAGGAACATATTTAAGGCCCAGTACACACCAGGGCGGTTCAGTTGTGCAGATTTGTCTGCGCTGAACCGCCGACATGAACAATCCCATATATTCCTATAGGGACCATTCATGCAATTGCACGGCTCCACGTGATCCGAACGATCTGCCGCCCGAAATGCTCCCTGAGCTGTTTTATTCGCGCGTTTTTGGTCGTTTCTAAGTTGAGTTTCATCACTGAAACGCAATTAAAATTAAAATTTGCACAGAAACCGCACTATAACGCATCTGCTGTGGTGTGAATGGGGCCTAAGATTATATTTGTACACTTTAAGTAGTATTAAAGATATCCATATCTTCAAAATAACAGCAAATACACCTTTAGAAATGTTTAGTAATGACAATCTACAAACACAACATTGTCCATTTGCAAGCCCTAAAACAGGATATCAGAGCCAGTGCTCACGGGACCAGCTGATTTTGCAGGAAGCAAAAACTTTTAAACACCAAGGAGCGCATACAAATAACTAGGCCTAATTTGAATAGTTTGTACTACATTAGAAACTGTTTGCTTGGTCCAGCTGGTTATGGTGGGATCAGGATACATTTTTCCCAGCCAATCATTATAGTTTTTCCCAAGACAGTCACAACCTTCCTCTATTGACGGAAACATATAAACCTGCTGAATACAAATTGCATTTCTAAGATTTAAAGTGTTAACACAGCGCTAAAGGTGCGTGAATCAACTGAATACCACTGTTAAATAAAAATAAAAATCGTATTACCGTTCAATCCCATAAAGTGAGTCATAAGGGTGAAACATATATTATTTATTCAAGTGAAAATCTAAACATTCACAGTGAAGCAATAATTCAATAGTGCCGTGAAAATAAATGATTCAATATTGCAGAAAAAATATATATATAACCACTGAGGAGTCTTCAAAGGAAACCTAATCTGTGTTTAAATAACATTTAAGGCATATAGCTACTTATGTGATACAATGTAACCAAATATCAGTGAGTGAAAAAAAACAGCAATCCACTTTAGTAATCCAGATAGTGAATGATAACATAAACTACTCAGTTTAAGAAACAATGTACAGTAATACCTTGGTTTACGAGCATAATTCGTTCCGGAAGCATGCTTGTAATCCAAAGCGCTTGTATATCAAAGCGAATTTCCCCATAGCAAATAATGGAAACTCAGATGATTCGTTCCACATCCCAAAAATATTCATATAAAATGATTACAATACTGTACTGTAATATAATAATGTACAAAATATAAAGAAAAATAAACCAATTACAGGTACCTTTGTGGCCGGTGTGAGAGGGATAAGAGAGAGGAGGATTATTGTGTAGGACAACTTTCACTATCACTAACGGAATCACTGCTATCTCTTGGCTCAATGGAATCTTTTTAATTTCGTGAAACCTTAACAAGGAATCTATCCAATGTGACATTGCATTGTCGTTAAAAAGACTCATCGCTCGCACTGCTACAGCCTTATTCGGGTGGCGCTTTTCTACAAAATTTTGCTCTTATTGCAAGACATTGCTTGTATATCAAGGCAAAATTTTTCAGAAATGTTTGCTTGTCTTGCAAAACGCTCTCAAACCAAGTTACTTGTAATCCAAGGTATTACTGTAAAGTGTTCCAGTGAAAGAAAAATGAAAGATGAGAGATGAATGCAAAACTTCTTTGAAAAAAACTTCTTAAAAAGTCTCAATCTGTGATGTGAAAAATGTCAGTATGAAAAACAAATGATGTTTAAATAATAAAAATCGCTGAACACAGGAAAAATCCGCAGATCTTCTTTGCCCAATCTGCAGTCCCCCAAGCAATGGTTACTCACCAGATGGTGTATGTAAATCAAGCCCCTCTCAGAGGTATAGGTCTGGTCCACCAGTTCCCCCGCCGATAAGAGCAGGACTACCCCAATGATAGAGCGGATCTCGGCAGGTGTCACTCGCTAGCAGCACCGCAACGGATCCCGCTATCCGTCCTCCTCTTTCCCACGAACAACCAATGCTTGTAGTCACAGTCCCGATGGTGGTTCAAGTGGGATTTTAAAAGAGAGAAGCAACAACCTTCATGGTGCAGTATGAAGCAACAAAATGTTATAATAACAACAGCAAAGAAATGTTATAATTATTTTCGGCCGGCCTGACACAAAATAAGGCTGGTAGAAACAGCTCGTGTTAAGGTCCCCACACACCTTACGATAATCGTACGATAATCGCGGGAAATCCCGCGATCGTACGATTATCGTAAGGTGTGTGTAAGCCGTACGACCTTTACTACTGTAAGGTCGCACGACTTTAAACTTACGAACATGTTTCAAAACCCGCCGAGCATCGTACGATGTTCGGCAAGCGCAACCGCACACTGCCCGTTCACCATTGCTTTCATCGGAAGCACGCCCCTCAGGGGGCATGGTTTGCGATCATCGCAAGTACGATCTGCCTATGCAAGATAGGCAGATCGTACGTTTTTTAAGTACCTTACAACCATCGCAAGACAAAAGTCTTGCGATGGTTGTAAGGTGTGTGTCCAGCCTTAGAGAGATCTGCCCCTTAAATCAGAGCCAGTGCTCAGGGGACCAGCTGATTTTGCAGGAAGCAAAAACTTTTAAACACCAAGGAGCACATACAAATAACTAGGCCTAATGTGAATAGTTTGCACTACATTAGAAAAGGTTTGCTTGGTCCAGCTGGTTATGGTGGGATCAGGATACATTTGTATGCTTTACTTGATATCTCCTTGGCCAGGCCTGTCCAATCATATGGATTTTCCCAGCCAATCATTATAGTTTTTCCCAAGACAGTCACAACCTTCCTCTATTGACGGAAACATATAAACCTGCTGAATACAAATTGCATTTCTAAAATTGCTGGTTTGGTAGCTGAATCACCCATGCACGGCCCACTGTTGTCTGTTTGTAGACGGCTTTACTTGGTGAAAGGTTATCTTTATTTTGCCCAATCCTGACTGAAAATGGATCATCTGTGAATTGCCTGACCCTCAAGACTGAAAATAATACAAAACCCTGTTCCACACATTGATGATGGCAGACATGGAAAGCCGGGGGCAGATGTCTTTAAACACCTATGTGGAATCCCACTTTTTTTCACAAACAGTACATAAATCAAAGCTCCATGGTCCATGGTCAAAAACTAAAAACAAATATGTATTTCTATATTGAATTTCCATAAGTTCTATCTCACTCAATAACCATATCTATTTAGCAGGGGTAGGCAAACTCCCATGCTCCTGCTGTGGTGCAAGAAAAAATCCTATTAGGCATTGCAAGAATGTGACAGCCACAGCCATGGATGCCAGAGGCAAATGCATGAAGGGATTTGTAGTTTAACCACAACTGGAGGGCCGGAGTTTGCTTACTCCTGATCTACAAGTTTATATACTTACTTATTGAAGGTGCCCATAGGAGTACTTCCTTAACCTCTTGCCGTCCGCCCATTAAGAAAAAACGGACGGACGGCAGACTCACATCAGCGGGTTGCCGTCTCCAGACAGCATTTTTTTCCTGCTCGCGCGCGCCCGGGCAGAAATGACCCGTTAGTTTCTACAGCCGTTAACGGCTGTTTCACATACAACTAGTTTTTTGAGGTTTCGCGCGCGTGCGCAATTTTAGGGCTTGACATGTTTGGTGTCTTTTTACCCGACGTGACCCAGTCTTTTATATTTTACCAAAAAATTGGGTAATAAAAAATGTTTTAGAATTTATTATAGGGGAAACTGTTTTTTTTTCTGTAATTGTTCCTTAATATATTTAAATAAAAACCCCAGTGGTGAATAAATACCACCAAAATAAAGCTCTGTGTGTCCCCAAAAAAGGGTATAAAATTCATTTCAGTACAGCGCTGCATGACGGAATAAATGTCAGTCAAAGTACCGCCGCGCTGAACACTGAAAAATGGCCTGGATGGGAAGGGGGTTTAACACCCCTGATGTCAACTGGTTAATGCACTGACACAATTTTATTCAGCCCTGAAAATATGAACTCCCTTGTATTACAACTCTCACAAAGCCTAACTTCTGAATGACAACTCAATATATGGACAATGAAACATTTGTATTGCTTGATGGAAGCAATGCATGATGGGCTATGTAGTCTTGATAAATCAAGACTGCATCACATCAAGCAGAAGGGAAAGAGACACAAAGAACAATGGGAATCCAGAAAGTTGATGAGCAGACAGAAGGTATCACTCACCACATAATAGGGATTGTTTTCAAGTAAGTTTTGCATTCTCAAAAACAACTTGAGTATGTATTCCTATGACAATGCTGATGTTATAACAGGATAGTATATGCTGGGACTTTAGAACTCCTTTAATTGGAAGCATATAGTTGTCCATCTGTTGTGAGAATTTTTAACATCACAAGGCTTGGTGTTATAGTCATTTTTCCAACCTCATAACTAAGTTGGAATAATGTGTTTCTAAGTATCTGGCATGTGCAGCTGTCATAAATTGCAAAATGTGGGTGGCATTTAAGAAATTATCTTAATACCGATTACAGCAGCTAGTTCTTGGTATAAAGCATTTACCAGGATTTCTGCTTCTGACTAAAAGTGAGATGAATGGTGTTCATTATTTCAATGTATCTCATTACAAAAAAAAAGGATTCATTTCAGTCATACAACATTATTCTACTATGTTTTCTTCTGCATGGGCTTCACTAATGCTATTTTGCTTAACAAATAACTTTTTTTTCTATTATATGACTCAGAGGGCACTCAGCTAAGGTGAGATCATCAAGTCCACCTCCAGAGACTGGCTGATGTCTTTCAGGAATCACAATACTGGATTGTCCTCCATAGTGGAAGACAAGCGTAGAAACCATTTGATTAGAGTTTCTGAGGAGTAAATCTCTTGGTGATGATGATACATTTAATTAAAAGATATATTGGCCCATGAGGTATGAATTACAATACCACTGGTACACTTTTTTGGTCCCAGTTTCATTGATGGGCAAATGCATTTACTGTAGACAATTATTTTAATAGCAAATCATTCACAGCAGTCTTACCTTGTAGCTGCTGGCTTTCCTGGCTGAATTACAGGTAATTCTCATTTAGATGTGCCATCTGCTACAAGCTAAATTGGTAGTTTCATGTAAACAAATTAGTGTTTAGATATTCCTGCTGCACTATTATTGTTTGTTAAATATTGTAGCCAATATTGAGGTGAATCTTATTGCCAATGCTGCAAAATCTACAGCTTCTGAATACAAACAAGACAAATGCCAACTGCACATTTAGAGGACCACTCTTACATACGTCATCACACGAATATGATGAATGAAACTACACCATCTGTTTACATTTTTTTTAACAAATGACAACATATTCTACAATATGAAATATGATATGTAGAATCCATCCATCCATTTTTAAAGGTTTGATCAAACTTTTCAGTCATAATTGATGATTATTCTAGCTTCAGTGACCGAATAATCAGGATTTTATTAAAAACAGGAGGCAAATATTTTGCATAACTTTCTTTACTGAATCCTCATAGCAGCAAAGGAACATAACAGAAAACAAAAGTATCCAATAGCAGCACACAGCATGTTATAAAGTCCACCCACACGAAGATCCATCTTCTTTTCTTGGAAGCAATCTCTATGAACAAAACAGGTAGAAGAAACACGAGAAGTCAAACTGGAACCAAGGCAAAACCGAACCTGAGAATAACCATCTGGAACTCTAGGAATGCCATAGAGTACAGCGAGTTGTTAAACTGAAACAAGAGAAACAGCGAAAACGTAACAGCAAACCAAACTGGGACATAAGAGTATAGAAAATGAACGTGCAAGAAGTAAGGACAATAAAACAGCATGTCAAAAATATATATTTTGGCAAATACACCAAGGGTAGGGACGAGCAGTAATAGACACGGGTGGGAAAAATATTCGCCTCCTGTCTTTAATAAAATCCCGATTATTCGGTCACTGAAGCTAGAAT
Organism: Nanorana parkeri; assembly: GCF_000935625.1. NCBI lineage: Eukaryota > Metazoa > Chordata > Amphibia > Anura > Dicroglossidae > Nanorana > Nanorana parkeri. Next base: position 225,846 of record NW_017306890.1, read on the forward strand.
AATCATCAATTTTATGGCAAGACAGGAGGCTTCATATTTTGCAGTTTTAACGCTGAAGGAGAGAAGTTGCGGGGTGTGTAATTGGTCTGAAGTAGAAGGTCCGAAATGTAGATTCCCTGGACCAATCCGCTGACCACATGATGCCAGTGAGAAAACCACCAAAGTAGTGAGCTTGAGAGGCCGCTGCACCCCGGATCGAATGTGCACCAAAAAAGGGGGGTCCACAATGGCGAGAGAGAGCAGCCAATGCACCCACCGAGCCAGAGTAGGTGCCGACACAGGAAGAAAAGGCCGAACAAAAGAAATAAGCAGTTGATGTTTGTAAGGGCGACGCGAAGCAGCCGTACTGTGCAGATAAGCCTGAAGACAACAGACGATGCATAAGGACGGTTCCGCAGGAAAGCGGGGATAGGAAACAGAAGAAGACAAGGTCATAGTGCGGCAAGATAAGGAAAAGGAGACCCCATCCGGTGTGAAGGACAGATCATCATGATCAAAAGCCCTGACATCAGACACACGACGAAAGGATACCAGACAAAGCAAGGTGGTCAACTTCCCTTTGTTTCCCGATTTACTGGACCCTTTCCAGGGGCGCTTACTCGCTAGTATTCGGATACTAGAAGAGGAAAAAAATGTGGCTCCAACAAAATGCTGAGAGAGGAGGCTACAACAAAATGGCAGCCGCAGCTAGCAGAAGACCCCAAGAAAATGGCGACGATAAGAACAGCAGCTCAGACGAGGATGCAGGCAGAAGCTGCGGGTAGAGAAAGGTAGGGCAGAAGCCTGGGGGATCCTGAGGTAGATCAGGAGGGAGGGAGCGGGGTGGTTGATCAAACAAACAAGTATGCAGTAGTAAAAACTAGTGATGGGCTCGGGCGTGTTCGCAGCTCCACGTGCCGAGCCCGCCAGGAAGCTGACAGCGCCGCAGCGCCAATCACAGGCATGGAGACATTTCCTGATCTCTGCAGCTGCAGACCGGGATAATGTCTTAGTACTTGTGATTAGCGCTGCGGCGCTTATCAAATCATGTGGATTATTGTATGTTTGGATTGCAATGTGCATGGTTATTTTTACCCTTACTCTCGGAGTTAGTGGTGGACCCAAACTTTCCAGAAATCTAGAATGGCCAATCAAGTTCTGGCCCTTTGAATAAAGGCTACAGTTAATGAATAATAGAGGCAGAGTCTGACTGCCTTGTGTACTCCCAGGGTCTAGCTTGGTCTACGATGTTGTCTGGCTCATTTTGCTCTCTGGTTTACCAAGTTGCAGGTCCTCTATTATTATTATTATTACCATTTTTATCTTATTTTATAGTGTCCATGTCTGATGTGTATCACATTTTGGAGCCCTCCTCACCATCTCGTCTTGAATTGTTTAGCGATAGTAATATGTTCCTAATCTGCTCAAACTGTTGGCGCTATATAAATCCTGTATAATAACCATAATGTTTTGAATGTATCAAACAGTCTTTTAGGATTGAAGCCTGAGGAAGCCGCTAATGCGGTGAAACATGTTGAGTCACCTAAAGCAACTATTACCTCTTGATACATCTAACAACCAGACTACTACAACATAATCGGTAATGTATAATATATGGACTCTGTATCAACTTTATGCATCAACTTTATATAATAAGTTTCTGCGTGTTTACTTATGCAAAAAAACATTTTATGAGACTTTGAATAAAACATATTTTTAATATTTTACTAAATTTTCAGTGAAAATTAAGTTTAAAAAAAAAACTTTTTTCAAAAAACAAGGGGAACACATAGGAGCTTTACGCTGAGTAAAATTGTATAGTAGTGACCAAATCCTAGGGTTTCAATAAACTTAATTCAAAAAAATACAATCCCCTTTAAACAAGAAATCCCTAAAAGTGGAGATGGTCTGATAAATGGATCACAATGCGTAATATGATATAATATAACAAAGTTTAATGATACTAATATATATAAAGACACCTATAACAAGACATTTAAAACCAATTAAAAAGCTTCCCTAGAATCACCTGAATGTAAAGATACGGGTATTGAACATTTGAATCTCCTATGAGGTAGGAAGTCTCTGATGTGAGTGAAAAAAAGAGAGATATATCACCCAGAAAGAAAAACGGAGCTGTACTCACATTGTACGCAACCGGCAAAAAGTAGTCCTGGTTAGATCCCACAACGATACATGCATGTAGTTGTTTATGGCAAGAGAGTATCCTTATGAAACAATGTCACTGAATGGGATCTATTTCATTGGTAAACTTGGACTCCCACCGCTGTCCGAGACGCGGGGTTATCACCCCAAAATAAAGAGCCTCCAGAAGGGTTTTCAAAATGCACGAGCGTGCTGATGAGTGGAGTATAGTGAGGTTTCCGCAGTAGTGTGTCCAATGGCACGGCACGGGATGGCAGCTGCAAATAATCACACCGGCATTGGCTCGCCTATGTCTCCCGATTCAGTGCCTTCGCTGTAATGGACAAACGCTCACTCCTGTATCCCCGGCCTGGCTGTGGCAATCAGAAGCCGCTATCATTACGTGCGGCAATGTCCGCATCAGATTTGATAGGTCCACTCCCTTCGGTGGCTGTAGAGATTCGTAGTTTATCGTTCTCACCCGAACGTATAGAGGTCAGCACAGGGTGTCTAGAGAAGCTGAAACACACGCTATCCTGACGCGTTTCCCCCCGATGGCCGGGGCTTCTTCAGAGGGGCGTGTGTGTAAAGTCCTGCATAGGTGTGTTTAAGTAGTCATACTAATAAGAGCTAATTGGTAATTCATTATCCAAAAAGGATACAGGCATGTAGTTCGAATAAATTAATTATCCCCAATACAGTTGAGTACAATAACGTCCATGGAGTCAATCTAACATCATTTTTCTTATACATATAAGGATAACATATAAAAATAAATATAAATAGATACATAAAGATAAGGACAACATCTCATAAATAAAGCATTACACAAGGTCTCCGATCTCCCTTATAATCCTGAAATCAGCTCGATGCAGAGGACAAGTGAACAAAAAGTCCCATCCCATCTGGGAAAACCCAGACTGGTATTGTCCGCATCAGGTGTCTAAAGCTGTGAGTCCGCATAGGGTCATGGTAATGATCCAATCTGAAAAGCTGATCTGTGTGCACTCCGGATTTTGATGGATCAAACTTACATTAAATTAAATCAAAGCATGTAATAATGGGCATGCAAGAATGTGTATATATATATATATATGTATACCAATGATCTCCCTTATTGAGCTCCCAAATGGGTGTATAAGCGGAAAAAATCTCCCCATGGAAGTATCTGATTTCATGAGAACAAGATGCCCATGATGCACAGTCCTAAAAGTATAGATTTTTAAATTTTTCTCACTTTTACTGTGTACTGATAATGTAATCCTTTGTGTACTCCTAATGGTGGTCCTAGAGCAACCTTTTCTTAGCTTGGTAGCAGAATCGGTTGCAAAAGCATTACCCATTATTTCTTTATACAATACATTGTGGAGAGAGAGAGAGAGGACAGTGTCAAAACATTTCCAAAACCTATCACTTCACAACTCCATGAAAAGATGCTGCTAACACTGTCCTTTCTTTTGGAGGGTGGCTACTTTTGTTCCCCATGATCAGGGCCGGCCTTAGGGCTTTAGGCGCCCTGTGCAAGAAAGCTTTACAGCGCCTTTCAGTGACCACACCCCTCAGTGGCCACACACCCAGTAACCACAGCCATTTCCCCCAATATCCGCACCTTTTAAAGACTCTTATTTTGTTAAGCCGCAAACAAAAATATATTAAAAACGATGATAAAAATAAAACTTTTATTCAAAGATATTAAACTTGTAGGCACAATATAAGTATTCTTATCAAATAAAACAACAGGAGGCAAACAATAAATGTCAAACTAAAATAGAGCCAATAAAAATAAAGTGCCATGTTGTCATGCCGATCACTTTTTTCAAGTACTGTAAGTATATCTAGAAAAGTAAAAATAAAAAACAATACACAAAACCCAGACTACGAGTAAATCAATGAATTACTATTTGCCCGAATATACGAAAAATTTATTCAGGCTCATAATCATTTGTTTAAGAATGTGCAGCGGCCATGTTGGTCACCGGCGTGTTCTGTGAATGCGTGCCACCATCTTGGAGGCGGGGAGCATGATGTTACATGAAGCCATGCATGCATGGCGTCATGTGATGTCACACGCCGATATAGGCGCGGCCATCTTGGTGTATACCTAAATATACACCAAGATGGCGGCGCCCAAAACGTGCGGTGTTATATAACATCATGCGCCCTGCCTCCAGAACATGCCAATGTCTGAATCCAAAATAGCATATATTTTGTTTGTTTGATGAAACTAATTAAAACGAAGAGTGATCAGACGATCGCTCCAGTGTTTGTCCTTCTCACACGGAGGATCAGTAAGTATCATTGATATTTACCGATCCCCCGTTCTGCCACGCACAGAGCCGCTGTCATCCTGAAACTGACAGGATGACAGTGGCTCCGATCTCCTCCCTGCTCGGCCATCCTGACAGCTGGGGGCGCGGCTTCCTTTGCTAATGTAATGTATACAGCATCCACTGCAAGATATGAGCTGCTTAGCTCCTGTCGGTCCCTAGTTATTCCTTCATTGTATTCTGCCATCTTGTACACAATAGAGAAGGCATAGCCAGGCTGCCATTCACAGCCCGCATGTTTCCATGCTCCCTGCAAATGTCAGCACCCAGGCAGAGTGGCTAGAGATGGAGATGAGGACTAAGCATCTGACTTTTGTCAATAAGTACAAAATCAGCAACAGTAGTGCTTAAATTGCTCTGTATAAACATTTTGCAGTTAAAGAGTGTGTTAAACAGCCACTGGAGGAGATTCTGAAGGTTCCTCTTTCTTTTATCCTTGGGAAATGAAAAGGTTCATTTTAAATTGAGTTGCATTGCATTTTATTTAAAACACTAATTTATAAACATTTAACAAAAATTTATTTTAGAAAGCTAAAATAAGTTTAAAAAAGGGGGTAAGAATAATATTAATACAATGTTTCTTTCTTACAGTATCCAAATCTTTCTTATATTCTATTTGTAGAGTTTAATAATTGTCACACTAAGTGATTCCTATTATAAAGTCTGTAAATGGTAAAAACTGATTGTCTATTATCATCGAATACTGACAGGAAGTAAAAATATCTGACACTATTCATTGCCTTATTTTTGAATTTGAGTCCATTGAAACCACTTTCTATTGTAGTGGCATTCGTAGAGCTGCATGTCCTGCTCCTTTCATGGTTTAGTAATGTCAGAGTAATTCACAACTAAATTGCCTATGATTCTATAGAGTTGTAGAATAATGTGCTGTTTTCCATGACTGTTACATTTTTCACTGAATACTTTTTTTTTTATTCTTTGTATTCTATGTTGTTTCCTGAGTTTAACAATTACTGCTTAGAAATGTTATATAATGAATGGGATAATTAATCCTGAAAGTTTGATCAGTTTCAACCTTTGCTGCCTTACAACACAGCAGGAATGACTTTCTAACCATACACATAAACATGCTCACACAGCAATGGAAAGGCTCCTCCTTCTCTGCCCATATAAGGGAATAAAGAAGAAAACGCAAATCCAGTCTTTGTGGTAAAGGACAGGTAAAGACATATTTTCTATTATTGCTTTGTTAAGTGATCCCTTCCCAATGACAGTGATCACCAAACAGGAATATATTTGGCTCTGGGCACCAATAGTAGTAGTGACAGCCTTGCCACAGCACATATACACTTTTTTACATATTTGTTTGCACAATTCAGCAAATATTATTTTATGTGCACAAGAGTGAACTTAAGCATGTGCTGTTAAAAAATCAATCAATAAATAAATAAGCATATAAGATCTGCTCGCTAGTGCGGCCTCAGTAAGAAGCTCTTCTATAGTACATCTAGAAAAGTGCGGCCTCAGTAAGAAGCTCTTCTATAGCACATCAAGAAAAGTGCTGCCTCAGTGAAAATCTTTTCTTTGGCACATCTACACAAATGCTGTCACATTTGGAAGCGTCTTTATGCTACATTTACAAAAGTACCGCCTCAATGAGAGGTTCTTCTATGGCACATGTAGAAAAGTGTTGCCACAATGTGAGATTCTTCTATGGCACGTCTAGAAAAGTGCTACCTCAATGAGAGGTCATTTCTATGGCACATCTAAAAAAAAGTGCTGCCTCAACACTTGTTTTCATTTTTTTTATTGCATCTCCTGTATCCTATTAGCCTCTTTCTGACAACTACCCCAGCGATGGCTACATTTATCTAGGTGACTTTTCCTGATGGTGACAGCACTGGACCATGCTTGTGTAGTGCATGCTGAAACATCAACTGTAAGAAGCTCGCGTGACGAGGTAACAACACAGGAGGACAACCTAGAGACAGTTTTGTCACCATCTAGCAGGATGTGTCTAAACAAGGACCTTCATGGCAAGATCATCAAGTATATGCTATTTTCAGCTGTCAAATACAGGATCGCAAATTGCGGTCCTGTATTTGCATGTAATGGCTTCATTCTTTCATTACTGAAAGGAAGAAGCTTCTACAAAAAGCTTAATTATTTCATTAATTATTGCCTCAATACTGAGGCATTAATTAATGACTGGTAACCGCTGAGAATCAGCTGTTACCAGCATTACAAAGCCTGATATAACTCGTCACGTACAGTGTACGTGGCCAGTCATATAGGCACAAAGTGCCGGGACGTACACTGTACGTCTCCCGTCACGAAAAGGTTAATAAATGTAAGCTTTTTAATGTAGCTTATATGAGATTGGGTTTCTATATACTTAAAGTTACTTCAGTTATATGGTGTCATAAACCCACAATTTAAACCTGTTGTGCATTTATTTAAAAAAAAAAAAATTATATGAACTTTATGAAGCTCATGGTAATTAGGTTTCAGTGTGTAGAAAGTCAGAGTAATGAATGAAAAATCATTTGTGACATTTCAATAAATAAAAAAAAAGAAGAAAAAAGGTAGAGTGCTTTACATTATAACGATGCAAGGCATATACATGTACATTGGACACCAGCCCCCACACAAAATGGAACACATTAGTGTGCAGGCTGGATGACCAAGCTTAGCTTAAAGATCATTATTTTATTTGGAGGGAGGACATTTTTCTGGCAGGTCAAGCTTTTTAATAAATTTGTAATCTAGCACCCAAAGATATGTAAATCCACAATAAGCTATCCCTCCCTGTTAGGAATTTTCCACAGCTGATAACATTTAAAGTGAAAATGAGAAGATTCACCTAGAAGTCAATCTTCCGAAAGGTGAACAAATTATGTGAAAAGCTTGCTAAACACATGGAATGCTGAAAATGATCCTCATGTCTCATGTCATGTCTCTACAATGGTGCTCACTAGCTTCTTGCTGTTGTTGCTTTTTCAGCTAGCAGATGTATGAATAAAACACCTTAAATCTGCTTTTCAGCAGGAAAATAATTATCACCATACAGAAACTTGAAGTGCTACTATCACATCTCCGGCTGAAGGCAGCACCACTCTGCTAGACCCCAGCCGCTCACTGGCACATTGCAAAGAGCCAAGTGGGAGGTTATGGGTGGGTTCATTGAGTGCACATCTCCCTCCCCTCACTCCCTCCTCCTGTAGCATAACAAGAGAAAGGCGAGCTTTGGAGGCGGGTGAGGGCAGGATGTCACTTGAGGGGTGGGGATGTTCAGGGGGGAAGAGCCCTCACTGGAGATGCATGGGCAGCCATCAAGGAGGGTACCGGGATGGCCAGCAAGAGCTGTGTGTGGTGTACCTCTAGTACATTGTATAGGACTCACCAAGGTGAACCTGGGCCCCCTTCTGATTTGATGGGGCCAATGCCCATTACGGGAGGGCTGCCTGTACCCCCCCATTGACTCTGTTGCTCAATTGCAGTGCAGTCTTGATGGTTGTCCAGGGCCTGTTTCAAAATATTTAGAAAACTGTTGGTAATAAAATTTTTCATATTTATGTCTTTAGCCATTTACCTTCAGTTTAATTTTAACAAATATTTATCATTATGGGCATGGACAAATTTGACAAAACTGACCAAAATAATTGGTATCTTTATTTATTAAAAACAGATATTGCTTTTGATGATTGATTCAACAGAATATTTTAAATAATAATTCAAATAAAAATGGCATGGACAAAAATGATGCGACCTTTAACCTAGCAAGCAGTAGATATATGCAAAAACATTAAAAAAATAAACAAATTAACAATTTGGTAAAAACATACCTCTGTCCAAAGATTCTCAAACGGCTGTGCAGGATGATGGGGCAGGGGCGCATGCGCAGTAGTGATCTTCGGCCGGGAGAAGAGCAGAGACACAGGGTAGGTCAATGCAGCAGCGTGCATGCGCACAAACTCCATGCGACACAGAAGACACAGCAGTCAGCGCTGGATCAGAGACCGGCACCAGCGCTGGAGGGACTCCTGAAAACTACTGGAAAGAAGATAATGATCGGCTCAAGAGGCATCATTTAAAGTCATTAAAGCAACACGTGGGAGAGAATGTGTCTTTAATGTCACTTTAAAGGAAAATTTAAGCAAGCGGAAGTGTCCTATATATGTGTCGTGGAGCTTTGCCATTGTTGATTGCACCTCAACACACATTTACAAAGAGCTGCCCTGCAAGTATATACAAAGAGCTGCCCTGCAAGTACATTATAACAAACAGATGTAAATGGTCTGGGGGGAATTTATCAAACCTGGAGTAGGCAGAATCTGGAACAGCTGCCCACAGTAACCAATCAGCTTCTTTCTTAAGTTTGTTTGGTAAAGCTTTGAATATTAAAGAGAAGCTGATTGGTTGCCATGCACAGTTGCCCTAGATCCTGTCTGCTCCAGTTTTGATAAATCCCCTCCCTATGCATTGTGGATAAGGTGCATTCCCAGCCCATTCAAAATGAATGTGCTGCTTAATGCAACATGTCTCAATGCATAAAAATGAATGCTACGAAGCAGTTGCAGTGTGCTTGGGGCCTCAGAACCCAGTTAAGCATTGGCGCTCTGGTGCATTGCATTAACGCACCTGTGTTAGCAAGTGTTTTTTCAGCATTAATGTGCGTTGCATTATGGCAGTCCATTCAAATAAATAAATACATTGGCTGGCAACACACCAAGATTTCCAATATACCGGACATGTTCCATTTTTTGTCAACACCAGTGTCTTTCCATGTGTTGGGGTGTACCTCAATGCATGTGCATCACCGCAACACACCGCAGCGGAAAAGTGTGTTTCTGCCCTCAATCAAGTACTGTTCCATAAAGTACTGAATTCTGCTTTACAAAATGTAATAAAAATTGTATTAGAGAATATTCCAGGGTTTTTTTCCTTTATTTTCACCTGCTGATCCTGCCTGTACCACATTTCCTGTCCTAGGGTGACAACGATAACTTACTGTACTGTATCCAGGCCGGATTACCGACAAGGCCACCGAGGCCCAGCCTTGGGGCGGCAGGGCGCAGAGGGGCGGCAGCGCTGTCCTTGTGGGGAAGTTCCGGGTCCCGAGCGATAAGTTGCCCTCTCTACATTTAGTCCTGCATTGCACAAGCAGAACTAAATGTAGAGTTAACCGCCCTGCCATCTTGTTGCCATTCTCCATTGATGAGAAGGGGTGGGGGGTGGCGTATTGCGGAACCTGGCCTTGGGGCGGCAGGGAGAGTAAATCTGGCCCTGACTGTATCTATGAAGGAGAAGTGTTGTTACTCTAGGACAGGACGTGTGGTAGGACTACAGGAAACCTCCCCTCACAATAACATAGGAGTAAAACTGTAGACCACACAGGTAACCTGGGCAGGGCTTATAATAGTGTTAAGGATGTCACTGCAGAGTGCATAGTACAGCATTGGATATCTGACAGGATCAACAAGTATTTTTTTGCACTTATCAAACAAATATAACAACACACTTTCAGTGGTATATATAACAGATGAAAAGAGAGAGAATAAGAGAAGTTGATTGTTACGATTTACATAAACTTTAACTGGTCATAGGCAAAAGGCAATGTAGCATATCATATTGCCTCTTATTAAGCTTTAATCTACTGTACACTATTAATGATTGCCATGCAGGATTCAGTGATATATTTATGGGCAAGGATCACAAGCTCAGCAGGAACCTTCTGCCAACCAAGGTAGCTGAAATGAAAGGCCATTTAATTGCTTGCATGTGCCGGAAGCCTTGATCTCCATAATTTGCTATTACTCAGCAGGCTAGTGTAAGAAAAATAAGTCTATTTGTAAATATGTCTTCTGGTTCTTTCTGGTGTATTTTTTAGCACCTCGGCCAGCAGTTCAGCCTTAATAAATGCCTGTGCCTTACCAACTAGTTTTTATGAATCAGAGAAAGGAGTAATGTAAAAGTTATTTCTCGTCTGCTGGCTCTTGAGTTACCTGATGTGCTGCCAGAAAGTCATTGGCACTTTGGCTTCCCATTCACAACTAGTAAAACAGCAGGTGTGGTATTTGCTAGCTTTGTATTTCTTTTTACAGAGCCGCATTAGCAGCAGATCTGTGCAAAGGATGATGTACAGAGATACAACATATGTACAATTCTTTACATCAGTACTAAAGGTATGGTAAATGTTACCAGTGGTTCACCCACCAAGAGATATTGTGATATAATACTGCAGTGCAAAGGGTTCCCAAAAATACAAAGATACTAACCACATCATTCCCAGAACATTATACCTCTTGAAGTATATACAAAATGAATAGTCATCTGTGTTCCACTGGAGAGATTTCCATCTACTTCCTATTCTGTAGACACGACTGGACTTAAAACAGATCTTCACCCTAAAAATAAAGTTTGTGGCAATATATTCCCCCTCCTCTTTTAATAAAAACTAAGTTTTTTAAAACCTACAGCCTCCTGGGATACTGACATTGCATATTACAGAAGATTGCATGATGGGAATCATTTCTATTCATGTAAATACACCTGGCACAGGTCTCGAGCATGCGCAAAAAGAGATCTTGTGACAAGTCTATTTACATACTGTTCTTTAAATTGGGGACATCACATATCCCAGAAGACACTGCTACCCTCAAAATACAGTATGTACAGTATGTAAATAGATCTCTGCACATGCTTGAGATCTGTGCCAGGTCTATTTACATATTAGCGCAGCATCATGCGGGGCTGACAAAAGATCCCGGGAGAGAAAAACAGCTCCCTCTAATGTCAGCAAACAACATGGCGGTATGGAACAGGACCTGTGAGAGGACAGCAGGACAAGAGGAGAAGAAAACACTGGATCTGTTGGTTTCGTAAGTACGCAAATATTACATAAGAAGAGCCCCAAGGGTAAGTGGTGTGGGGGGAGGGAATCATTTGGGATGGTGAAGTTCTTTATGAGGAAATCTGTCCAAAGAGAGGGAAATCCCTTCTTACACAATTGTTACCATAACAAGCATCCACATCTTAAGATTTCCTCTTTATTACTATTCAAGTGACAACTCAAAATTTAGACTTTTCCTTCACTTACTGTCATAGCGTCAGTAGATACCAGAACTAATAGAGTGAATCTCCCCAATGGGGTCACAGCAATAAAAAGAGGTTACTTTAAACCCATTCATTCTCTATCCAAACCTAGAAAAAAAGTTTTGGCTTTACATAAACTTTTAAACTGCTTCAGGTTTGGAATATATATTGGTTTACATCATATATCTTGTTTGCATTTGCATCTTTCTAAAACATGTTATACATCTTTTTTTCCACACTCATAGCATTTTTACTAATGTTGCAGGTGTGAATACATATATATTTTTTTATATTTTAATCATAATTAGTAAGAGGAAAAATTTACAAAAACATACATTTCCTTCTTCCTTCTTACAAGGATACCACATAAGCGTGATTTTTCCTTAACGGGACCACAAAGTTGTTTTCTGCATATTCTGTTTATTTATTATGATCAGGACTAAAAAAAAAAAAAAAAAGGTACGATTTAAAAAATATATTTACGAATGTAAATATGAAGTATTTTATGCCAACAGTTTATATTTTTTGAGCCAGTAGGGAGAACCATTGGCACCTTTTCACATTTGCATCTCTGTTTATTGCATCCTAAAGCTGACCTTGCACCTAAATTGTGAGATCTGCTTATTTAATGTGCCCCCCTTCCCCTTACTAAAACTTTGCATTAAACTTCAAAACAAAACCTTTGGGTAAATGAAACATTGAGATAATATACTTGAAACTATGCAACTGGTTACCATACGTTGCATGGGCAATACACCCACATGTATGCATCTTTCTGCTCACATATTCTTTTGATTTAACTTAATTAGTATTATATTTCTGTTTTAATTCTACAATCAATAAATGGAATTGGTTGATGGGAAACTTTGGGGATATTAATAATAATGTTATTGATGAGTATAGACATCAAGGGGAACAAATTTGTTTGATGTAGCGATTATTATAATTGAACAGAGATTGAGTAAAATACATTATGCTATGTCACTTTAATTATGGAATAATGTGTAATAAAAACCCCGCCTCTATGATTAAAGTAGAATTAAAGTATTTTGTGTTGTGGCATATATCTATTTCTAGCAAGCAGTAGATATTTTTTGCCCCGTGATTTAAAAAAAAAATAAAAATAGGCAAATACCTAATAACTTACCTGTTCCAGCGCTGCTCGCTCCCGGCTGAAGAACTCCCAGCTCACGAACGGATGCGAAGGACAAAGTGAATAACAGTGTCAATAGTCAAGAATAACAGTAAATGGACGCAGCTGTGCAGCCGGAAGCGTGCACGTCGGACAACAAAAGGAATGTTGAGTAGCCCAAATCTGCGTTGTGGTGTGATGATGTGTAAGTGTGTTGCATGCAAATGTAACAGTGCATTGGGTAGCCATTTACAATAATGCCATCACAACACACCTAGTTACACACAGTGCTGTGCTTTGCAGTTGTGCATGGCACTGTAATGCACCAATGTAAAGGGAGTCTAAATTAAGACTGTTTAAATTTTTTTTATAGATAACCAAAGGTTCATCACACATTATATTAACAATTTTGAAATGCTCCAGTGAATACAAGGTATAGGGGCCATATCTGGATTGGAAATGTCAGAATACAGGAACATTGCCAGCAGCTCATATTGTTCGAATGAAGATTTTCCGACAGGCTCCTTCAATCAGCTGTTTAATTAATGCCGGCTGAAAGGTTCCTGAAAAACCAGCCGAAATTCAGACAGTGTATGGCCACGGGCACGGGATATTACACAGGTAATAAATAAAACAGCAATTAGAATAAAGATATTAAGTTTATTGAAATTGAAAAAGGCAGTGGTAGTTATTAAAGGAGTTGCCCAATATAATAATGTTAAATGACCTATAAATAACAACAATAGGCCCAGCTTTTTCAGCTCAGGACCCCCCCAAAAAAAGCAAGCAACATAAACCAAGTCCATTTAGCTCTAAGTTGAATGGCCATCCCCTTCTAATTAGTGAGCACATAAATAAGAAAAAAGGGGTGGGGAGGTGGGAAGTTAGATGATGCTCGATTCCAGCATCTGCCAAAGTTCCATTAACGGGTTATTAAAAGTGAACACTATGTGCCTTCTGCAGAGTGAGCCAAACCTCAGCCAGTTAGATGATGTGACTTAGCTAATCTTCCAGGTAATTAACCTATTATTTCTGTGTGTCATCTCATGTGGTCTTTTCGCTAATGCACTGCAGTTCCCTTGCATGAGATGCTACACGGAAAATAAAGAAACAACAAAGATTCAACAATTTTTTTAATTCATTGCTCGAAAAGGCCATGGTAATTTAGCAAAGGGGTTACCCCATATAATACCGCTAAAAACACAATAAACCAAGTCCAACCACAACAGGCCTCACTTTTTTTGCCACTTTGGGCCTACATTAATATCCAGATGTAAACAACCGAGTCCATTCACTTCTAAACAGAATGACCATTCCCCTTCTAATAAAGTCTCGACATGATGGAGGTCAGAAAGGACCTGTCACTATGGCTGTGACAGATTTAAAAATAATTTTCACCAGTTCACAGAGATTTTGAGCTGGGGTACAGAAAGATGCCAGTGCTCAGGGCTGAGTGCTCATTGGTTGCTAGGACACTGGCAGCCACCAACATCCTAGCAACCAATAATGCATCTCTTGTCCCATTTAATGGCCATATTTGGACAATGATGTCAGCCAGCACCCCGGCTCTTTATTTATGTCAGATAGGGTACCTCCCAGCCAGAAACTGAATGGGGACAGAGATGCTTTATTGGTTGCTAAGAGGCTATCGGCTACACAGTGGACAGCCTCATAGCAACCAATTATATAGATAAACTGCAGTGGGTGGAGCCTGATGGTGCAGCTAAGAGACTAGTCCCCAGGCAGGGCCGTATCCCTTATGATTGACAGGTGCAGGGGCCGAACAGGGAGCCCTGTATTGCTGAAACTGATATAATCACAGTGTCAGCATTACTGAGCTCTCTGCCCAGGCATTATGGACACTCAGCATCAGCCCCCACCATATTCCAACAGGTACATGAGTCACTAGTTGCAACATTTGTCACACAGACATTGGAGTTTATATGAGTGTCTACGACAGTCTTTAATTCTAGGGCATACATTTTAGCCTGTGGAAACCTAATAAAAGTAAGCTGTAAAACCATGAAGATCAATGTGCTTAATAAAATGTTTATGTAAGCATGTGCTGCATACATTTTAGTAATGTTTTATGTAATAAATGTTTTGAATTGCACATATGACATTTAATCTGTGAAATTTGTTGGAATTCATACTCTATGAAATGTCTTATGATCATTTCTGTGTGTCTTTAAATATCACTGTGAAATTGTTGTATCTCCCATCTTTCATAATATATTCATATATTAGAATCTTTGAAATGTCCTTCATATTTTCAGGAACTCTTTTCGGCTTCACGGTCAGTGTAGCAACTGGAGTTTCTGTTCTCCCTAGTTTATGTTGTCATCTGACAGGAAATAGCTTTGATCATACGCGTCATGTGGGCTTAACTGACATGACTGATGAGTCAAGGAAACAAAGTTTATGTAAAGGCTTTTTATTCAATAAAAGTATCAGAACAGATGTACAGAATTCTGTGTGTATAACGGATCATACTTAGGTAGTTATTTTTACTGTGAAAAATCTACTTCTCTGGGTCCCTAATGGGCTTATTCACTATGACAGTATAAAGACCAATGATTATTTTTTTTTATAATAGTTGTCCCATTGCTGGCACTCTTCATAGGCATGCATACAGGGTGCGCCATAATCACACGGGCGCAACACAGAAACCGCAACAGCAGATGTTTTTAGTCACTGAGCCAGTGGAGATATCACAAAGATCTCTCTGTGACCGGCTCAGCGATACAGCGCAGCAGTACTTGCCACTTACATTCCGCAGTCCTCAGTGCCTGGGAAGCTGCGAGGGAGTGTGGCTGTAGCATCTCAGGCTTCCCATCCAATCAGGAAGCCGGGCCGGTGGTCACATGAACACCTGCCAGGCTCCCTTCTTCATTACTGCACCCCTGCTAGAAGAGATAAGGGACAGTTGAAGAGATAGGAATCCGGGATGCCTCAGATATGTGTATGTATTGTATTGTAAATACATATATATATATATATATATATATATTTGTACTTTTGTGTGCACACCCTAATGCAATAGGCTGTGCACGCCTATGGCACTCTCATTGTTTAGGGTAGGGCTGCATGAGGCACAAGAAGCTCAGTGCAACATACACATGCATTTGCAAATATATGTAATCAAGATCCCTATTATTAAAGCAGAACTAAACTATATGTTTTCAGTGCAAATAGTATAGAATGCATACATACATACAACTGTGTTATCTTTTGCATCATCCATAGTTATATTATCCATATCATCCCTATTTATTTATTTATAGATTTATTTATTAGTGGTATATATATATAGTGCTGACAATTTATGCAGTGCTTTACACAGTGCACATTCATATCCCTATGCTATCTTACCTAGTCTGTTCTTCAGTATTATTAGGAGGGTATGAAGGGGTGCTCCCTTCTAGGTGATGTTATCATTCTCTTACAGGGAGTTCTCTGCAGAAGCTATTTGTATTCTTTGCCATGATTATGGCATGTCATAGGGTGGCTCTAGTTCTAATCCTCTTTCTCTCCTGCTCCTTACCTGCACTTGTTTCTTGTTTTAAAAATGCAGATGTCAACAAATGAGATTGGAGAACACATTACTGATTGGAGTCACTGTTCTGTACAGTGATGGTCTTTGCCCCTTTGAATATATAAGAGTATAATGACATACAAGAGAAATGTGCGGAAAGCCTATGACCTCTGAGCTGTTCAGCCAGTAGAGATGAAGCCCGGAGATCATAGAAAATCCCAGGCCTGCACTATGGCTGCATGGCAGTTAAAAGACCTTCTGGAAAAGGCAAATAGTTATGCAAGTGTGCATGCATCCACTACTATTAAAGGGTATGTAAACCCAAACAATTAACTTTTCTTATTTGGACCCCTTTGGTCTTTTGCAAGTATTTATTAAGTAAAGCAATATCTGATAATGATCTTGAAATCTTGTGAACTGATAACTTCCTGAGCTCTCTACCTGTGCTTACTGTTATCAATTGCATTGTTCTCAGCTATCTCGGCAGCTATAGACGAATGCCTCTCTATGTTATGAGCAAGAGGGGAGGGATGCAGTACTGTAGTGCTATCCTGTTTCTGTTGTCCTAATACAGTAGGGTGAGTGAGCATTGTCAGGAAGTGTGTTACTGGCATAATCACCAGCTGATAAGAAAAGTAAGAAAAGCTTGAAAAAAGAAAAATGAATGCAGCCACCACATCTACAAACTAGTAAGTTGCAATAGTTTACATTTTTGTTTTTGGGTTTAGGTACTTTAACTTCCAATTTCTGAGTGTTTGCAGAAAAACGAAGCTCCATATTTTAGTTCTGCTTTAAAGTAAATTACACAGGATGCTGGGGGCTGGGTAGTGTTATGTCATGAGTGTCACTCCCAGTGTGCATGTAAGTTTTACGTTGACCAAGTGGATACAATCTTTTATCCTCCCAATGGTGACGTCCAACTTATCAGAAGTCTTTACTGATCTTTGTAATTGGATTGAAAAAAATAATTTTGGAACAATGTACTGGAAACCTGTTAACTTTATGACTCTAGATATTGTTTTTAGTTCCCTAGTCCAGGTCCTGACCCACAGTTTAAGCATCCCGTGTTTTAAAGGTTTGTAGACCAACAGAGCAAAGAAAAAAATGTGGACTTAGGTGGATCGAAAGCACAAAAGACCTCTCATCCTTTCACTCCTTATAAACTGGCTTTGGGCGTTCCGGCTCGATTCTGGCCAGAACGCACTGGATCGCATTGCAGCTGGCTCACTTTGTGTTGGTGGCGGGAGGGGGCGTGAAGGTGCATTGAACTTAATCGCACTGCAGCTATGCCCTTCTGCACGGGAAAGCATGGCACATCAATGCCTGCATTCCGGTCCGGTCAGAATAAATGCTGCAAGCACTATTGATGTGCCACGCATTACCGTGCGGCTGATCGCATTCCAGCCAGAGGGCATGGCTGCTGTGCCATTGAGGTCAATGCACCGCCACGCACTCTCCCGCCCCACAACACAGTGCTCCGGCCGCAATGCGATCCAGTGTGTTCCGGCCCCAATCGGGCCAGAACTCACTGTGCCTGGTGTGAACAGGCCCTAAAGCTGGCCATACATGAGGCAAATTTTGGCTGGTTCTTGGTGGAACTTCACACAGGGTGCCGGTGCTCTTTGCGTCGGCATCCCTCGATCAGCTAATCGAAGGCGGTGGTTGGAAAATCTTCAAACAAACAAGTTCGGGTATTCAAAAGAAACAATGGGGATTCCTCATTTAATGCGCTCGTAGCATTGATTATGGAATCTGTTCTATTTTTTTTGTCCAGCCAGCGAGTTGAATGGCAAAAATAGATTAGTGTATGGCCAGCTTAATCCAGTGGCCTTGTTCAGGCTCTTCTGGTATTAGGGGCATCATGTGTGCATGTGAGATAGGGATCTTAGATTGTATGCACCTTGAGGGCAGGGGCTGATGTGAATGTGCACTATGTAGGGTGTCACATAAACTGGCACTACTATATAAGTACTAATAATAGATAAATATTAGAGAGCTGCCAGAATACATAAATCAATTCATCTAATCCGAGCCCACCATTTGTAGTCCGTTCCACTACCCCAATTCCACAACAAAATAATGTTTTAGCAGACGAAAATGATCAAGCTACTCACAGGAAATTGTTTCCAAGAATGTAAAAAATCTCTCTGTATAACAGTGAGAGCTTCACACTGCCCAAGGCCACCCTCTTGGAGTTTAGAAATAGTAGCGGGAGATGCTCAAATTGGAGAACATTGCTTGTAATTATCAGGCCATCAATAGCCAACTTAAGCTGTGCCTGACAATTCAGACAGAGTCTGCAGTACTAAGTGTACTGCCTGCAATTAGAATGAATAGGTTGATAACAGGTGATCAGTACATACGGTACAGAAGAGAGTGTGTGTATAGAATGACAGAGACCAAAGACGTGATGATAGTGGGAGGGAATGAGGAAGTTTGTTCAGATACTGAAAAGGATGAAACTACATTCATATCATAACTGAAGCTGTCATTGTATCTTAGCTCACCTGAAAGTCTGGCTGCAGCACATAAGTCCAGATAATATATATTTAACCATAAGAACGTTTTTTTTCAAATTTCTTTATTACCCAACGAGTAAAGCTACACTGCAGGGAAATATTAAAATACACTATTATTTAATTATGGTTCAAATAGAATTAGAACAAGTTAGACAAATATCTAAACCTGTCTTGATGATGGCCTCCTGTAATGTCATGCACAGACATACTTACTATGGGAGAGGGATGGCCAGCAGTGTGAGCCTATGAAGGTTCTCCTGCTTTTCACAAGGCTGCCTGTGAACATGCTAACAGATGCGGAGAGCAGAAGGATGACCATACCAGTGCGCCTCTGCTTTGTCGCTGTCCAATCACAGGCTGCAGCAGGTTCTGGACCAGGCTGTGTGGATAACCTACATTGTAGTCTGCAAAGAGGTCCAGGCTATGCTCTCTGGCAGGTATGTCTAAACTGCAAGACTAGCTGAACAGAAATACGAATTATCTGGCAGGTAAAACAGACACGTTAGCAGCATGGCTGGAATTCAGCTTAAAGTGATCTGATCTTATGGGTATGAAACCATCACTCCTTCTGAAATTCAATTATTAAAGGAGAACTATGAGGTGAGTGTTTTTCACTCACCTCATAGTTCTAGCCGACCTGTGACAATGAGACTGTCACAGGTCGGCTCAGTAGATCGGGAGGTGAGCGAACACATACCGGCATACTGGATACCCCCCTCCCCGCTCCAATCCGCCAGCGCTGACTCGCGGATCGGACGGGGGAGGGGGCGGGTACAGCTGGCTCTGCCTCTAGATAGGCAGAGCCAGCTGTCACTCACGCAGCTGGGAGGATCCAGACATAATTGTTGGGATCCGCTTCAGCTGCGGCGTCTCAGTATACCGCGAGCAGTAGCAGTATACTGAGCTTAGGGTGACGGAAGGACACTAGTTTGTGTCCTCCCTTTACCCTAAGGAGAACTATGGGGAAAAGCCTTAACCCCATAGTTCTACTTTAAGATAAATTAATTTGGATTGGGTCCATCAATTGACATATCTTTATTTCTTAGAAGAAAAATATATCTACACTATTATGGAGATTTGAAATGATTTTTGCACTGTTGTAATAAAATATAACACTTTGTTGCAGTTTTCTGACTGAAGTACCTCTGCCTTTCATGTTTTTCCCACCTAAAATAGGCTCATCACTGTCATTTCTTTCTTCTTCCAATTCGTTAAAATGAAACAAAACCCTTTCAGCTCTTGAGCATGAGACATGTTTTTGAATAGAAGGAAATGAATTGTTATTGTTAGATGGTCTGACTGGCTGTTATCGTCTGCTTGTTGTGCACAATTGTGCAGGAGGAGGAGAGAATTGCCAGGGGAGTCAAGGTTGTAAGATATTGTCATTTACTATACAACAATGTGTTGCTCTGCAAGGATTTAGCTGCAGTTGATTAACTCCGATGTGACTGAAAAGGTAATACCTGCAAATTATTCAGCTGTAAGAGTCTAGGAGGGGAAAGTAATCCAACTGAGCTGAGTATTACTATATTGTTATTATTATTGCAATTACTGGGCAGTGTGTCCAAAGTGCACATAATAGCATGCATCCAATGTTGGGACTTGGAGCAGATCAATCGCCCAAGCAAAAAAAGTGATTTTTCAGGGGAGATTTCTGCACATACAGGTGAAATTCGAATAATTAGAATATCGTGCAAAGTTCATTTATTTCACTAATGCAACTTAAAAGGTGAAACTAATATATGAGATAGACTCATTACATGCAAAGCAAGATAATTCAAGCTGTGATTTGTCATAATTGTGATGATTATGGCTTACAGCTCATGAAAACCCCAAGAACCCCAAATCCACAACCTCAAAAAAGTAGATTATTACATGCAATCAATAAAACAAGGATTGTACATAGAACAATATCGGACCTCTGAAAAGTACAAGCATGCATATGTACTCAGTACTTGGTTTGGGCCCCTTTTGCAGCACTTACTGCAATTACTTTTGCACGATATTCTAATTATTCGAGTTTCACCTGTATGGTATACAAATTACTGCCAGGTTGCCATGTTTTACATTTAGAAAGTCACAGGAGCTGCAGACTAAAAAGCAAAAACATTATTATTACTATACTAAATGTATTGTTAGGTATGTTATTATTTTATTTTTTTAATGAAAGTTGTATTAGAAATAACTGTTCCTTAATGTATATATGTGACACTGATTTGCTGACAGTCTGAAGTATGTTTAGCCATACATGGCTCATTCTCTCTCATTCAGCCTGTGAATCGATTGATTCCCCCAACCATGTCAGGCCCCGTTCACACCAGGGCGATTGCGGATCAGCGTGGTTTCCGCAATGATTTTAAAAGGGCGGTTTTGGGTGGTTTTAATTGCGTTTCATAGCTTAAACGCAATTAAAAACACCCAAAACTGCACTGATCAGCACGGTTTCATTAAAATCTATATGGAAACCAGGGCGGTTCGGATCGCACGGAGCCACATGGTCGCATAAACGGTCCATATAGCAATGTATGGGATCATTCATGTCGGTGGTTCAGTGCGGCCGAACCGCCCTGGTGTGAACGGGGCCTTAAAGTCGAACCGAAGGGCTGCTGTACGGGCTATCCGCAATAGCCCGTACAGCAGCCAAAGATAGCCAAGCGGCTCAGCTGAGCCGAAGGAATATGCTTCGGCTCGACTGAGCTGAAGTGACACTCAAAGCCGACCAATCTTCATGCAAATGACAGATGGGTAGAGCCAGCCGTGATCTCACGGCTCGCACCGCCCAGTTGTAATGACAGATCAGCATCCCCAAATGACCCAGTTGTTATTCATTGGCCGGGGCCTGCTAGAATGCTCTGGCAGGTGCCGGCCAATAGGAACCAGCTGTCACAGCTAGCTCCGCCCAATTGCTTTTCTTTTTAAAAAAATTTATTTAAAATCAGCTGCATTCGACTATTCACTCACTGCCGTTCGGCCCCTATGAGATTAGGGGCGAAAGGCAGCGAGTGAGCTGCCGGAGCTTCAGGCTCAGCCGATCCAGATGTTGGAGCATGTGCAGAGCATGTTCGGCTGACCGAAGGCAGCCGATGTACGGCTGATTTAAGCCAATGTACGGCCGAAATCAGCCGTACTGAGCCGGAGTGAGTAGCCAAACGTCGTTTGGCTCTCTTCTCTTCGGCTCGGTTATTCACTCGGCTGCCTTTGGCAGCTAAGTGAATAACCCTGTTAGTGTTGCTCTGTCAAACAATTATGTCTCCCTCTGATCCCTATTGTCAAGATGCAATGAAAGACAGAACAAAAAAAGTTTATGCTATTTAAGAAAAAAAGGTTGCAGTCTTCTGACCAGAATCCAGCTGATCATGACCACACAGTATGAAGGAGGATATTTTGATGTTAGGCCTGGTTCACACCTAGGCGTATTGCATATGCGCGTCTGTCGCGCGGTTGTCGCGCGTTTTTTTTACCACGATTCGCGGTAAAAAAATTGCACTACAAACACGCATTTCCGAGGGCTACTTGGCTGTACCACAATGGAAACGCGCAACAAAAACAGCCCAAAGTAGTACATGTACCTTTTCAGGCGTGGGCCATTTTGTAGCGCGTTAGGGATGGGCTTAAATACGCCAAGGTGTGAACCAGACCCATTGAATACAATGGGATTGAGATGTTTGAGCGTTTTGTAGAGCGTTCGTCGAGCGTAGAACGCGCTACAAAACGTTCAGGTGTGAACGAGGCCTTAAAGCTGACCTCCAGGCACAAAAACTTTAATTTAAATATGTTCCTTAATAGCCACAAAGGATATACAGTAAATTAACTTTCTGTGCAAATGTTTTATTTTTTTTGTGTTGTACATAGCCTGTGCAGAGAGCAGAGCTGTGGGAGGGGCTTAGCAGGGTGGAGACAAGACCAGTCACCCTCCAAAAGGAGAGAGAGCAGCAGTGACTGGTCTGTATTACAGGAAGCTCCTGAACAGAGGCAACATTTAAAACTGGATTAGTGCACAGATGTAGAAGAAGTATACAAAGCACATGAAGATTCAAGCAGGAATACACAGAAACACTGAGGTTCAGCTTTAACATAAAATAAAAACTGCTCCATTTCTCAAGCTCCTGACATTAATCATTCTTAATGTGCAGAGAGAAAATATGACCTTCTTACTCTTTCTAAGTTAAGTGCTAAATGTGAGCTTTGTTGTGCGAGTACATTGATTTAAAATTACTTAGTGTTGCCCTCACAATATTGTGTGCAGTCTGCTAGGACACATCGTAAAGGATATTATAAGGAATTATAAAAGGTTGGGAGGAGCTTTACTGCAGAAGTCATATAGGTAATGAAGCTCTGGTGCTGAGGGATCCAGGTGCTGAACTGCCTTTGCAAAAGAGCGAAGAGATTCTGCAATTAATGCTACTAATTGATAATTATTGATTATTCATTTATTCTCTTAAAGGGAATACTAAGTGGTTTTGTGCATATTTACAACAAACAGAGCCACAAAGCAAGCATTGTCTGCTAACCCATGATGCTCTGGGAATCTTTTGTTGCATCGTAGAAGATAGTTGGGCATACAACTTCAAACTAGGGATCCGGCGATACCGATACCAGTATCAGTATCGGAACCGATACGAGTATTTGGGCGAGTACTCGCCCAAATCCCGAACTTCCGGTATCAGAAAGCCGGGCAGTGAGTCATTACATGCGGCCCAGCTTCCTGATTGCACCCTCGTCACTTGTGTTATTTTATCGACTCTGTATAGTTACCTTGAATAATAACGATTTTGAACTTAATAACAGAATAATACCATGTTTAAAGTAGGGATGCACTGATACAGGTTTTTCGGTATACCTTGTTTTATCTTTAAAATTTGGCGCCGCAATGCAAGGGGCGGCCATGTTTGCTGTGGGAAATGTTGCTTGCTTAAAACTCCTCGAGATCTCCAATGATGTCACTTCCAGTTTAGGGTTAGACTAATCCAGCACGTTATTAATCTGAGTTGCTCCGCTCAATATACCAGCCAAAGTCAGGCAAGCGTTGGCCATATTGATTGGAGCAACTCAGATTTAAAAATGTGCTGGATTATTCTAACCCTTGTTGATTATAATGCTTTATTGCTGTGTGGTATGTGTATAGGGAAATGCCGTGGGTGGCACACGGACAGTAGAGCCTACTTACCTAAACCTCTTACTAGCTGGTAAACCAGTGACAGTGAAAGTGTGAACCGGTGAAACCGGTGAAAGTTACATCATTGGAGATCTCAAGGAGTTGGAGTTTTCAACAGAACACCCTCTTTTGTTACCTAGGAAAAGGCAAAAAACAAAACAAAATGGCTGCTCACGTAGCCATTTTCTTTCTTTTTTTTTTTCTAGAACGAGATCTCATTTTAATGACAAAGCAATCCCAGGACGCAAAACGTTGGCAAAACTGAACTACCTTGCACCTGACAATCAGGAAGTGAATGCTCTGCAAGTGTAAGTATTTCATTATAACAGCATTTTACACCTGACATGCCTATGTTATTATTATTTAGCATAGATAGATGAATGCATTGGGGGATTCGAGTTTTGAGTGTTAAGGTGGCCATACACTCTACAACCATCGCAAGACCTTAGTCTTGCGATGGTTGTACAGGGATTAAAAAAAACGTACGATCTGCCTATCTTGGACAGGCAGATCGTACTCTCGATCATCGCAAGCCCGCCCCCCTGAGGGGCGGGCTTCCGATGACCGCAATGCTGAACGGGCAGTGTGCGCGTGCGCACACCAGCCCGTTCGGCATTTGTCTTCCAAGCACCGTTCTAACCAGCCGAGAATCGTACGATTCCCGGCTGGTTTTCGAACATGCTGGTTCGACAGAAGACGTGCGACCGTACAGTAGAAACGGTCGCACGTCTCTGTTCACACTGCTCGATTCTCGTACGATCGCGGGATTTCCCGCGATTCTCGTACGAGAATCGAGCAGTGTATGGGCACCTTAAAGGTCAGCTTTAACATACAATGCTTCTAGATCTTTAACTCTTTGTAGGGGCAGAGTGTTCAAACCCACAGGTAGTTTACAACTGAAAATTAGATTTGCCAGCACAGTACATATAGGGTTAATTATGGCAAACATTAATCCCTCCACCCCCCCCTCCCCCCCTGCATGCCAAATGCAAAAAAGAGCAGAGCATTTTTAAAAGGGCAACTAGTATGTAAGCAGCATTTTTTATTCTTTTTTTGATTATGCTATGGGAGAAATGGAAATATTTAACAAATATAAAATAGGTGTTATCCCAGATTGGCTTTAAAGTGGAAATACACTTCAAGGCTGTTTTACCACCATTGGGATCCTTATTAATAATAGGAATACTTAAATATGGATAAAAAAATGAAACACTGTATAGAGTTTCTTGATTGATAAAAAGCTGACTGGTGAATCACCAAAACATTTTTAACTTATGAACACAGACACAGAAAAGGGGAGCCTACTGATTCTAGTCTGATGTGTTTGGGCACTGTCATTCAACCCCATAACATATCAGTGTAAACAAAGCTGCTAATTACACCAGTCTGCACATCCTGTCCCATGTGTACAGGCATAGTGACTACTCAGCAGTTTGGTTGATTTCCAAAGAAGTCATTGGGAAGCCTCAATTAAATGAAATGTAGCGTGAAATCTTGAATGATAGGCTGACCGTATTTGCAGCCCTGGACTGGATGACTAGATGAGCTCCAAATGCTACACATTATGGGGCTGACGCAGGGGTGCTTGTACTTTTACAATTATTAAGTGGTTTTCATGTGTTTAGAGAGCAGGAAATTTATAGTAGTCTAAAATTAAAACAAATAATTACCCACAGTGCTGTTACCGGGGTATTATGTAGGACTGATGCTGCTTTGGGAAAATACATCTTCATCTCGAACTACCCTAGGGATGTAAGTTAGTAGGAAAGGCAGGGGCAGCTTCAAAATCCCATTTACAATTTGTGTTTTCTTTTTTCTTCTTGGACTTGTCAAGCCATTTAAGGAAACTTCAGGGGGAAATTATCAAGCAGAATGGGATGTAGTACAGGGGGTGCTAAGAAGAATCACAAGACTCTCTATACTGATGTAAAAGCTCCGCCCAATAGTTTCCTATTGTCCTTCGGCTCTGCTGCTGTAAAAAAAACAAGAAAAAAAAAACTCTTCCACGCGCTCTGGGAGCCTCCCACTCCCGGCCACCAAGGAGAGAAGCACTGATGTGTCCTTTTTTCTTTATTATGACACGATCGATGTCAAAATAAGCCCGTACAGCACCCCTTCGGTTCTACTGAATCGAAGGGGTCCTGGGGCCGAAGCTAGCTGAAGGATCAGCCGAAGCTACGGCCAGATCCTTCGGCAGCTTCGTGAATAGACCACATAGTCATGTTATCTTTCTCTACAGGTCCTTGACTAAAGGGAATCACACGTCCATTGTAGCATGCATGCGATGTGGACGTCATGATGATTCAACAACAATTCAAGAAAAAAAAAGGGGAATTTCATCTGTTTGTACATTTGTCTGTCATTATTACATCTTAACTGTGATCTGAGCTTTCCAATGCGTGCAATCTAGTTGCAAATATTTGCTAGATGCTGCAGAGCTTGAAAAACTCACTTTGCAGCTTTCCAGATCAGTTGATCCTCAGCAAAGCCATGGACAACATTCGCGAACCCGGCTGTGATGAAGATGCATTGCAGAGAGGCTGACGGAGGCAGAAGATAGAATTAACAAGTTGGAAAATGTGAATACTCCTATATGTACCGATCTTAAAATGGCTCGGCAAAAAATTAATGTTAATTCTCGTAAGATTGAAGAATTGGAAAATAGAGCACGGCGTAACAAAATCAGAATGATAGGAATGCCTGAGCAGACTTAGGGATTAAATTCGGGGGTGTTTATGGAAAAGTGGATATTAGAGACAATAGGAAAAGAACATTTGTCTCCTATGTTTATGATTGAAAGAGCCTATAGAATTCCTGCACACACTCATGTACATGGGAATTTGCCAAGGACTATGCTGATTAGAGTGGCTAACTACAGAGACAAGGAGTTAATCCTACGGAAAGCCAGAGAACTGGGAGATATATTTATTGCAGGTGTGAGAGTGATGTTATTGTCGGACTTTTCACAAGAACTTCAGAAAAAAAGGGCTCAATATCAGGAAGTGAAAAAACGAATGTGCCAGATGAAAATACAATATTAAATGTTATATCCAGCTAAAATGCGTATAATTATTAATGAAAGTACTAATTTTTTTGAATCTCCTTCACCAGTCTCGGCCTGGTTGGATAAATATCCTGGGAATGATACAAGAGGCTAGAAGTTATGAGGAATAATGAGGGATATGAGGATAGAGTATATTCTGTCTATTAAGTACACCACGCAGACATCCGGAGTGTAAGATGAATGTTTGGGTGAAGTTAATGTCTCTAATCCCCTATTTGGCTCCTGAGTGGAGTATATTTATGTGGGGGGTTAATGTAGTAAAGGTTTTTGTTTTTAGGTTGTGTGTTGTTTTTTTCCTTCTCAAAGTACCACATTTCTATCTACTATTTTTCCTCTTACATATCAGATGGTGGTATGCTTTGTATACAAGAACTAAACATAAATGAATAAACAAAGAATATCAATAATATCTTGGAATGTCAGGGGTCTGGGGGAATAAGACAAAGCGTTGAGCGGTACTATCCAGCATCATGTCTCATAAGCCGTCAATTATTTGTCTCCAGGAAACACATTTGATGGGAAATAGTGTTGGATGGCTGGAGCGCAGATTTTTGCAGTATACAGCTCACACATTGGGGTTGATTTACTAACCTTATAAACACGCCACGAACAAGTATACACCTCTGTAGTGTGTTCCCTCCCAGCATGATCTATTGGTGGAATAGTGCAAAGTGCTTTGCACAACAGGTGTGTTGTGCAAAGCCCTACATGAATTGCAAGGTGATGTTGTGTAACTTAACTCTACGTTGTGTTGCTTGCGTTGATGAATGCAGGAATGTAAATGCATGAGCTAACCATTTTTGTCTAAACTGTGAAGCAGCATTATATATGCATCATGTGCATGATTTTTCCATATATGGCATTAGTGGAAATATGCTTTTAGAGACTTGCATGCCGCTATTAGAGCGGCATGTAGCCTATGGCGCATGCTACATGACGTGCAATGTGACACGTTGCTCGTGTTTGGTTGATAAATACGTTTTGCTGTGTAAAAATGCACACGCACCTGGTGCGTGCGTGTGTTTAGGTTAGTAAATCACCCCCATTAAGTTACTCTGCATACTCTAGAGGTGTATCAATACTAGTTTGCAAAGGTCTAGCTTTTTCATGTATACAAGCATTGTGTGATAAAGAGGGTAAATATGTATTTTTGCATTGTAAAATCTATGACATTGAATGTGTGCTGGTAAACATATATATTCCTCCTCCCTACTCTAATGAGGTCCTCCGGAAGCTGTTATTATTTATTAAACATAAGTTACCTATTTATGTTCTTGTGATGGGGGATTTTAGTCATTATATGAATATGGCACTAGATAAATTCCCGGTAAATAAACACTTAGATTCTACTAAAAATACTTCTTTTTTAAATTTTTGTAAAGAAATTGGGTTATGGAATGTGTGGTGGTTGATGCACCCAGAAAAATACCAATACACATGTTTTTCGAAAACACATAACACATTATCTAGGATAGATTTAGTTTTATGTTCGGTTGATGAAATGTCATTAATTAAATTGGTTGAGATACAACCTAGATCACTTTCAGATCACTCACCAATAATCACTATAATTGAAACGGGGGGATTTTTTTAAAATTACCTTGGAAATTAAATCCGGGATGGTTAACTATATTGCCAGCACAGGAGGAATTAGAAAGTGAGATATCAATGTTTTTGAGCACAAATAATAATTCTGCGCCACAGGGGATAGTATGGGATTCTTTAAAAGCATATATGAAGGGGTATTTATGTCAGCAGATTCGCAGGACAAGGAGGCAATTGAATAGGGAGGAGGAAGAGGCACGTAAAGAAGTGATTCGTCTAGAGACACAGTTTGTGTTAAATTCTAATAAAAAGGCCTGTAATGATCGGACTGCAGCACAGGAATAATTGAGGCATATTGAAAGTAAGAAAGCTAAATATAAAAAAAATTTTGGTAATCAGAAATACTGGGAAGAGGGAGAGAGTTCGGGAAGACAGTTGGCGCAACTGGCAAAGGCGCAAGAGCCAGCTCCATTTGTAAATGTGTTGAAGGATATGGATGGCCAGATGTGCAGAGAGTACGACAGAATTCCTTCAATCTCTAAACAGTACTATGAAGGGGTTTATACTACTAGAGTAGTTTATACTGGTATGGATCTGGCGAGCTATATACTGTAGGTAATATCCCATTTACCACGTTATCGCAGGCTGACAAAGAGAGTTTGGAAACCCCTCTTACTATTCAAGAATTAGAGGTAGCGTAGCTAGTTTTCCAAAGGGGAAATATCCAGGTTTGGATGGGTTATAAGAGTATAAGAAATATGCCTCCACTTTGCTTCCTGTGTTATTACGAGCTTTTGAGGACGCCTTAGAAGTGGGAAAATTGCCTGAGTCAATGTATATGGCTGCAATTATAGTTTTACAAAAGAAGGGGAAGGATGTGTTACTACCGGAGTCACATAGGCCTATATCCTTGTTGGGAGCCGATGTTAAGATTTTGGCAAAAGTTTTAGCGAATAGGTTATCTAAGGTTATTCAGAAGGTAATAAACCCGGATTAAAGTGGCTTCATGCCTAATAAGTCAACGGCAGATAATGTGCGAAGGGCATATGTGAATATGCAAGTTCCCTCAGAGATAATGGGAAATAGAGCTTTACTATTGCTAATAGAGCTTTACAAATTGCTAAAGCATTTGATAGTGTTGAATGGGATTGTCTATGGTCAATATTAAGAGCATTTGGTTTTGGTCCCCGATATATTTCATATATTCAATTATTATATGCTAATCCCTCAGCAAGAATTCAAGTAAATAAGGCCTTATCCCCCTTCTTTTAAACTGATGAGGGGAACTAGACAGGGGTGTCCCCTGTCTCCCCTTTTATTCGCAGTGTCGATAGAACCGTTAGCTAACTTAATAAGAAATTCAGATAATATAGTGGGGTTTAAGCGGGGTAAAGCAGAGGATAAGATACTACTATATGCAGATGATACATTGGTCTTTTTAGCTGATACTAACCACTCGCTATTAGAAGTGATGTCTTTACTTATGGAATTTGGTAGGTTCTCAGGGCTATGTGTGAACTGGAAAAAATCCATGTTACTTCCAATTGATCCTCTTCCTTGTCTACTGCCGATGCAAATTCAGCATATACAAATAGTTGAATCACTTTCTTATTTGGGTGTCAGGATTAGAGTAAATGTTGAGGCATATTTAGAAGATAATTTAATACCAATTTTGCAGAAATTTCAGAAACAATGTAATGTATGGTGCAAACTTCCCCTTTCGCCGGTTGGTAGATTTAGGGGTCTATTCACGAAGCTGCCGAAGGATCTGGCCGTAGCTTCGGCCGATAGGTCCATCAGCAGAGGGCGGGAACAATGCTAGTTTACTATTGGCTATTGCAAATTGAAATAGCCAATAGTAATGTCCCAATGCTTTTCAATGGGAAAGTTTCTTTTCTTTTTTTTTTACAGCAGCAGAGCCGCCGGACAATAGGAAACTATTGGGCGGAGCTAGCTGTCACTGCTAGCTCCGCACAATCGTTTGCTATTTACTTTTTTAACTTTCTTCACTTTTTTTCTGTTCTGCTCGGTACCTCTGAGGGATCGAGCAGAACAGCCGAGCCGAATGCTGCTTGAACGGCTCACTTCACTTCAGATCGGTCATTCACTCGGCTGCCCACGGCAGCTTCGTGAATAGACCCCTAAATCTCATTAAAATGATTTGGATGCCTCGGCTCTCCTTTATACTGTACAATTCTCCATGTTGGATTTCTCAAACTATATTTAGGAGGATAAATACAGTATTTAGGGAGTTAATATGGAAGAAGAAACAAGCACGGATAAAACTAGAAACTTTGCAATACACTAAAGGAACTGGGGGGTAACCACTTCCAAATCCATGGATAATGTTTTTGGCCTCACAGATAAGACTTTTGGCGGGTTGGAACTTACCAGGACAGAGGATAGGAGCATATGATATCATTAAATGTTTGTTTCAAAACAGAGACCCCCTTATGGCTCTTGAGACTACTTTATATCTAAAATAGTTTTCATCTTTACCTACTATAAGATTAATTGGTAAAATGTGGAAATCAATTAAGGGGTTATTGGATATTTCTGAATTTACAAAATACACTCCAATATGGGATAATGGGGTATTACATGAGGTAAACAAACTCCAAGGATTTGGAGTGTGGAAGAAAATGGGGATTCTGACGCAAATATATGATCAAGGCGTATTGTGCTCTTTCCAAAAATTACAAGCAAGTTATTTAATACCGAATGTGCAATTTTATAAATATTTACAATTGAGGCATGTGCTTATGGTACATCCAGGCGTACATGAAGTTTGCATTGATGTAAATATGGTTATAGATATACTTGTTAATGCAACTTTGACGAGAGGGCTAATTTCACAAATGTATTTAAAGTTATTGCCAGGAGTCCTGAATAAATCTCCTATGAAATGTAAAGTGGGTTGGGAACTGGATGTGGGCCCACTGGATGATACTCTTTGGAGGGAGGCATGGCTGTCAATCCAACTAGTTTCATCGTCTGCATCGCATAAATTAACACAGCTCTATATTCTACATAGAACATACCAGACCCCTGAATTCCTACATAGGATAGGACTCAGGGAAGACTCTAAATGCCCAAAATGAGGGTTTGAACCAGGTTTGTTGATACATCTGCTCTGGTGATGCCCGAAGTTGAGACGATATTGGCAGGTACTAGTGGACATAATAAATATAGCCTTTGGAGTTCATATTTCTAATAATCCATTGATATGTATTCTGGGTATTTTTGGATCTGTGAAGGTGGAATACTATACGAAGGTGGCAATAACGAGGGCATTGTTTGTGGCTCGGAATAGTATAGCCTTTAGGTGGATTTCAGCAACGCCTCCCTCAGTGGAGGAATGGAAGAGAGAACTAGATAAAGTGGTTAGATTTGAGGGAATTATGTTTAAACATAGAGGTAACATGGATAAATATAGCAAAATGTGGGAAAAGTGGTTTGAATATAGAAATGGTGTTTGTCTATAATGTCTCTTTTATCTGCTATTGGTATTTTGTGGAGCAATGTGTTTTTAGGTAATATGGTATGATGAGAATTTTGTTTTTTTTGTGTGTTTTTGTTTAATGTATTGGTTTTGTTTTTGTATTGTTGTTTTAATTATGTATTCATGGATGTAAAAGTGTTTATGTATTGTACTATTAAAATAAAAAAGTATTGAAGTAAAAAAAAAGAAGATGCATTGCGGCCTGTAATGTGACCTGCAGACACTGGATTCTGCTTGCAGGCAGCATTCTCCAGACACTTTAGAGCTGATTTATAAAGCTTCCGTCCATTGTATAGCTGAGCAGATGCCCTTCACACTACGCTAGAACCATTAGATGCCACTAAGGAGCATAGGAACGACAGCCTCACTGGGTAGGAGCCCTGGACATCTTAATGGCACAGAAGAACTAGTTCCCAGAGAATGCTTGTCTCCCTATTAGCAATACTGCAACCATGATTCAGTTTTCACTTCAAGGTCTTTCGACTAGCATTAAGTTGGACAACATCATAGCAGTGGTGTACATCACCTATTAGATGTCTTGTAGCTCAGAGAAGCCAACCAGATTTTGCCCTGGGTGAAACTTCATCTTCAGCCCTGTCTCCATGCACATTTCAAAATTGGCATGCAGACTTTCTCAGTTGTCAATGTCTGGACTTAGGGGAATGGTTTCTTTGCCCGGAGGTGTTGCGGGTGATGAATGCTGGCCATGGACTTCCTGGCTTCACGACTCAACAACAAACTGAGCAAGTTATCTTCTCTCTATAGGTTGAACTTGATGGATTTGTGCCTTTTTTCAACCTGACTAACTATGTAACTATGTAAGTTTGTCTCCAGGTCCAGGGTTCCGCTAGCCATAGCAGTGGTTGCTCTAGAGATGCTTCTTGGGACTTTTCAGTATCAGGCATCTATTCTCAGATTGTGAGGCTGCTACTTGGTCTTCTGTTTACATGTTTGTTAACCCACCTCTCAGTTGGATTGCTTTTGGTGTCCCAATTCCTTTAACATTAATCTACCCTGTGACCCTCAATAAAAGATTAAGAAAACTGGATTTCTGACTTACAGTACAGTCTTTTTATTGGAGTTCATTAGGGTACACATGTCCCCTTACTTATGAAACACTCATACTATTGTTTTTACCCAAAACTGAAGCACGATGGTAGTGGGAGGGGTTATACTGCTTGTACAATAATTTTATTTTGTTGCCAGAGTCCAATTCTTCTGAAAGTGGCAGCATAACTCAACTGTCTAAGAACTACTCTACCCTCTGTCCCTTAACCACCTCAGGACCGGCATGTTAAATTTCATTATCAGGCTGTTTCAGATTGTAGTGCTGTGAACATTTAACTGAGAATTTCTCGGTCACGCAACACTGTGCTCAAATTAATGTTTACTATATAAAAGGGGGAAAAAAGCAGCTATATTACTCTTCTAAAATATGGCAAATAAAAATGCCAGGATATATATGAAATATCCTGGCATTTTTAATTATAACGCACATACAAATCCAACTACATTGGCCTATACACATACAGCACAGCAATGAAGTAATAAAATGTACTAGGATCACACTAATCCAGCACGTTATTATAATGATATTGATGTTATTATTATTATTATATAATGATGTTATTATTATAATAACGTGCTGGATTATAATGGATTATAATAACGTGCTGGATTAGTGTGATCCTAGTTTATTTTATTACTTCATTGCTGTGCTGTATGTGTATAGGCCAATGCCTTGGCTGGCACTCATGCAGAAAGTTTCTTGGGCAAACTCACCGGCCCAAGTGGCTCCGTCAGCTAATGAAGGGGGGAGGAGTCCGGTGACGTCAAGGACATCAACGTCACCGGACTCCTCCCCCTTCCCTTCCTTAGCCGTCACCGACATCAACGTCACCGAACTCCTGCCCCCTTCCCTTCGTTAGCCGACGGAGCCACTTGGGCAAGGGGGAGTAGTATTTGCACGTATTATTAGACATGTGCAAAGACTAAAAATGTGTTTCAGATGAAATGAACGAAAACTAAAAACGTTTTCATTTGTTTCATCAAACAAAACTAATTTTTATACTATTTTGGATTCAGCCATTGGCGTGTTCTGCAGGCAGGGCGCATGACATCATATAACACCGCATGTGTTGGGCGCCACCATCTTGGTGTATCTTTAACTATACACCAAGATGGCGGCGCCTATATCGGCGTATGACATCACCTGACGCCACGCATGTATGGCGTGATGTGACGTCATGCTCCCCGCCTCCAAGATGGTGGCACGTATTCACAGAACGTGCCGGTGGGCAACATGTCCGCCGCACATTCTCAAACAAATTATTATGTGCCCGAATACATTTTTCGCATATTCGGGCATATAGTAATTCATTCATTTAACATGTAGTCAAGGTTTTGTGTTCTGTTTTTTATTTTTACTTTTCTAGATACACTTACTTAAAATAAGGGTCGGCATGACAACCTGACACTTTATTTTTATAGACTCTATTTTAGTTTGACATTTATTGTTTACCACTTGTTTGCCTGCTGTTGTTTTATTTAATAAGAATACTTATATTGTGCCTACAAGTTTAATACTTCTGAATATAAGTTTTATTTGTATCATACTTTTTAATATGTTTCTTTGGGGCTTAACAAATGGGAGTCTTTAAATGGTGCGGATATTTGAGAAATGGGTGTGGCCACTGAGGGGGTGTGGTTACTGAGGGTGTGGTCACTGAGGGGCCTTGTAAAGCTTTCTCACACAGGGCGCCTAAAAGCCTAAGGCCGGCCCTGCATGCATACACATAGGAGATTCCAGGAGGAAGTGCGGGCACATCCTCCCGAAACATTAGGGTTGCGGTCAGGCCACTTATATATAGTGGCCAATCCGCAGGTGGTTAAATACCTCCCGGCCGGCCGTAGTAAAAAAACGGCCGGCCCGAGCTCTCTAGATCTGAGCGGGCGTCTTTAGACGTCCG